>NC_049984.1:17020421-17045036 GCF_000003815.2 Branchiostoma floridae | reverse complement strand
ATGATTCACGAATGGCTTGCTAACAACACAGATGACTTTTCAAGTAAAGTTTCATCTATCTTGTCTTGGACATTTCCTAAAGAAATGTTGCGAGCAATAACATAAAAATGGTATAACAGGATGTTTTACAGACTTTAAAGCAAAGTCTTCAGACTCTTCACAATTCCTAGAAAGAAGCAATCGCAATTTCAGCAGAACGGTCTGAACCATACGTTCTAGAGCAGTTCCTAGTAAAATTCTCAAATGATTCCCATAACAGATTGAATTGGAGTGATCTAACAGAGGAAGCAATTGTGACATGATGATTTGATTACTATATGGGAATTACATTAATGCACTAGTCATACAAATCCCCCTGGGAAAACAATCCCCAGTTAAGAGTACCAGGTGAGAAACAGCTTTGTACCAGGTATATACAATAGGGACAAACAAGAGTCAAACAAGATCAGTTTCCCATAATTAGATTAAACAGGACACTTGATACTATCTAGTGACAAAACTTGCTTATACAGCATATGTATATTCCCTGCTCTGAGGTTTTTACACATCAAGGGCGTAGGTGTATTGTTTATGTTGCATATATCCGGTTTTCTCTTGTCATGTGCCTTTGTTGTTTTAACTATTAGACAATACTACCACAGTGCATCCCAATGTTTCCTACAATTTAGCTCTAAACAGATGTCAAATTATTGAGTAGAGTCTAGATGATGTAGAAATCACAAACTGTAGTATTTTTCTTCAAATTCACTTTACTCTAGTATTGCAACCATACCCATGAATGCAGAGAGAGAAAAAAAACCTTGAGTCTCAAATTCCATTCAAATTTTCTCTATCACATTGGTATTCTTTTCTCATCTCTTTACTTTTTATGTGGGCGAAGCCACACATATAGTTTTCTTACAAGTATTTCACCGGAAATCAGAAACAAATGGAAGCCTCCATGTACTCCATGTTTCAAGCTTTTTGATTGGCCTAAAGTCGCACTTTCTCGGTTGTACATCAGAGGTGAACCTATCAACGCGCAGGACACAATCGGCATCCATTTTGATAATAGCCAATCAAAACTCAGAAAAATGGAAGCTGTTAGCAAATACTCCGCGTTCCCAGCTTTTTGATTGGCCTAAATTCAGACTGTCTCGGGTGTACGTCAGAGCTGGACCTATCAACGCAGAGAACACAAAATGTCATTCGGCATCCAGTTTTATAATAGCAGCTGAGACGCGGCAGTAAATCGGCCATGCATTCGACCAAACAGGCGCTCAAGGAAGAAGTTGCCCGCCACGGAATGAACAAGATTGATAAATTTGCACAGAAAAACATTATCTTCAGAAAATGGGACCTTGGAATCTTGCAAATTAAACAGTGAACGGACGTGTTCAAGCTACGCATTGCATTTGTATACATGTACCTGTTAAAATGCCGGCAATAACGTTACGGCAAGCTTGGCCGAATGGCTAAAGCACCAGCTACGTTTGCGCTTTTTTCGCTAGGTCAACCCTGGTTCGATTCCGGGCGGGAACAACTTTCTTTTAGTTGTCCTTTTTTTTTTCTTTTTTGATATTTACAACAATTTTATCTTGCAAACAGAGCATCGTTCAGTTTACACGCCTTTTTATTTATTTTTTAATTGCCCTCAAAAGACGGCGTTTAAAAACGGTCGGACGGTCCATGTGGGGAGGGGGGCTCGTCAACGCCTCGGACCATAGCGGCAGCCAAATACTGTATCGTCGATGTCTGTCGCCTGCGTCGTTAAGTCAAATTTGGAATGGAGGCTACGGTACGGTACCGGACCTGAACCTGATCATGAATTTCAGCTTTATAATTAATTGCTACACAGCACAACCCGTGACGTCAGGTAAAGGCCGAGAATAGGGGTGAACCGAGAATACGGGGCACCTAATGGCAATTACTATTGTGTGTAAGATAGTTTGACTTAAACTTCAAAAAAGGCCACGGGAAAGACTTGCTGCATTTTCGCGAAAATGTTGTCATTCTAGTTGTTTCTTTTCTTGCGATTTTTCCTTTCTTTTCCCTTCGCCCACATCCTGCATTTTTTCAAAAATGTTGCCTTTCTAGTCTATACTAGTATTCAAAACTTCCCGAAAGTGCCTTGACTGCAACTTGTTCTAATATTGATCTGCTTAGAGTTACATATCATCATGGCATTAAGAAGCATTAGGTAACTTCTTCTGAGAACTACTTAGAATGCATTAATTCCAGCAGGCTCCACATTCTCCTCCCATCTGCCATTAGAAGTCATCTATTGATCTTCTGTGCACAGAATATTACTATACATACTTCAGCCTTTCTGTCCTTTTGCCAACACATCACTCAGTCCCCTCTAACAACCATTTCATGGATAACCTTGTTGGCCCTGCAAATGGAAAGGCATGATGACAACTCTGTGTTCTGCAGGGATGTGAGGTGTAGTATTAGTACCTGCCAGACACAAGTCTGGGCGGCAATGTCAGATTGTTTGTAACTTTGGATGTATGCTGACTGAAGAGAAATGAGGAGTTGAAGAGGAGCGGTTTCAACTGAAGCGAGACTCCTGCCTAACCAAAGAACTCTACTCTACTCTACTCTACTCTACTCTTTGCACTGCTACAAGAGGAAGTTGATGGAAAACAAAACTAAGCAGACAAGACAAGAATCTTAACACCAATGTACCAAACACAAGAATTCTACCACAATGAGTGGACTGTGTGACAAGAAAGGTACAATGTATTACGCTCACAACCTTTACGATAAGAATAGTTGCTCATTTAAAATGGGTTAATGATTAACATCTGTGACATAAATAGAAACAACTGATCAGAATCTTTGCCCTATTTGCCCTACTTTAATCAATATGGTTCGACACTTTACTTACAAGGAAGTTTACACAAGGTTGATGATTAGACAAATGTTGGTTGACGTTACACCATTCATGGTCCAAAAGCAAAACGATATTATGATAATGACGAAACTCAAAACAGGTCTTTGGGAATAGAATCATGATAATTAGGATAATCTTACTTCTTCTGTTTGGTGTAAATCAACTAGTAGTAGTATATCACACAGATTTTTTAACAAGCAATGATTTGAAAATCTTCTCTGTGACAAGAAATTATGCATGTAACATACTGCATAACCCAACTGAAGCAAGCTTCATGCAGCAATGGTCAAGCCTCTAGAATCCTATGGACAACATTGGTGACTCTGGGCGAATGTTTGCAAACTGTTGGAGAGACCCTCTTAGCCCCTGGCAGCAAGACATTGTATGACATGGTCTAACATATTGACAATACAGTAGAGGTTAAAAACCTCCTTGGTAGAAGCCAGCAAGAAAATATTACGTTCAGGTAAAGGTAGTCTGATAGCCTGTTTGAAGCTGTAGGAGCAATGAGTTGTTATCAACTGTGATGGGGCTTAGTATTGGAAGGTGGAGCGCAGCCCTCTCCCTCCACCACCTTTTACCTCCCTAACCGAAGTCAGGTACCCATCTTTACACCTGGGTAGAGTGAGGAAAGCCATGATTAGTATCTTTCCAAAAGGCACAAGATTGGTAGCATGGCGGGATTTGAACATAGGACCACTGCTTTCTGAGCCAGATACGCCACACTACCCTCACTAGTAGAAGACCAGTTTTTATTGTTGTGAGCATGATGACTCATGGGAGTTCCTCTGAGTCATGTTTGAATGGACCAGTCTGCAGCAGGCAGACCGACTGTGAAAAGGCTTTTCTATTTCTGCTTCCTCCTGGGATTACCTGGTTAGAAATGCACAGATATCACAGGCATGACGTAGATGTACGAGGACATGAATGGTTTGTGCTGACAAAGCTAGCAAATTGGGTAGGACTGTCCACATGTTACCTTAAATTTAGGAGGACAATTGTCCAAAATGTGGCAAACTCACTACAAATTACCGTTAAGATAAGCTTTACCTAAAAGATATATCAAAATTACTTGTCTGCACCTTACAGAAAAAGGGCATGCAGTCCCTCATGTTGATCTGACTAGAAATCTCCAAGAAGATGTAGGGTTCCGCTCAGAGCTTTTCACATGATTTTGATGATTTATCTAATGTTCCCGATAGGACAGCAAAAGGATGTAAACAATGACAAAATGGTTTGACAAGTGCCACACGTGTCAAGTGTCTGGATCTGACAACAAATTATGTGGGCAATGTCAAGACTGTCAACCTCTTTTTGAGTCTTTATCCAACCAAATTCTGGCTGCTAAATTTGAAATTTCAAATCATTTCAAATCATTCTGCTACAAGATCGGAGCTTGTAGTAATGGGAAACAAAAGCTCATGATTTTCATTTTGCAAAAAAATAAAACGGCTATGCTTTGTCTCGTTATAATGATCATAAATAAAGCCATGGCAACTAATAAACGCCAGTCCACACCTGACAACCGGTAAATTAAACCGTACGTTACCCCCTGGCTCGGTCTCTAGAATATGTTCTATGTTTGCACGGTTTTGTCGCGTGTGAAACGACTACACCGACTATCTCACCATCTGCACAATCTTGGTGATCCCTGGGAAGGTCCTGCAGTAGCTCAGGTCGCACGTGAGCCCCCAGCCGGACTGAGTAGTCGTCAGCGTGGTGGTGGTGGGCGAGTACGGGCTGTCCTGGTCCGCTTCGGTCGTGACGGTTGAGTACGATGCCGTCCCCTCTCGGTATCCTGTCCCCACCCCGGCATTCTGAGACATGGCACGTCCACGCCACGGTGCTCCGACTTCACACACAAACACGAGAAATCCCGAAAAGACGCCGGACAGGACGGGGAAAAGGTATGGCACACAAACAGACCGCCGGTTTAGACACGAAGTGCACACCGGAAGTGATCAGCTGGGGGAAACTGACACCCAAACGGCATTGTGGGATGACGTAAGCGTAGAACGGACCAGTTCATTTGGAAAAAAGGGAGAAAATTCTGATAACAAAATACATGCTACGAGATAAAAACACAATAATCAACTAGCAAAATATAGCGCAATTACATCTTCTGCGTCCTGGATAAATAGTTTTATACTTGAGAAATATTTAAACAAGGATGGCCGCAAATTGTCTTTTGATTGGAGACCTGTTCACAGCGTCCTCTAACGAGGTAAATATGAACTGCATCCTTCATACAGTAAAACACTTCGCATCTTTCCATGCACTGACGCACAAATCTTTCCGTAGAAGTTAACCGCAGAGGTGTTTATCGAATTCCTTTGCGTTGACGCAACATTTAGCTAGCTGTCGAAATAAACAAGATGTAATTGAATCGTGAATTCTGCTCATGAAAGGCCCTACATGACGTCATATTTGGCATCGGACTGGAGACCATTGCCGGAAAGTTCAGACAGTGCCAATGCATCCCGTTACACATTGATGTCGCTTCTGAACCACGAGAGAAATATTATGAAGTACATGTACTACACAATGAAAAGTGCTGAAAAGTCCCCAATTGATGTTGGTAGAAATTCTTCCAGATGTCACTGAAAAGCGCAAACCTTTTTAGATTCTAAAAAGCGCACTATTACTACCAGGTAACTTTACGTGTATTGTATCTGAACTTGATGTTGACTTGATGGGAGAAAAAATGAAAGTGGATACTGAACTGAAACATTTTGAAATCAGCTGAGCAACAAATACAGATACAAAGGCGACATTCGGGTTCAATGTATCTGCTTGCAACGTAACATGTAATACAATTTCATTTTGAAAAAGATAAGTTTTCGTCTTCTAAGTAATAGTATAACAAAACTGTAGAGTGAAAGCAATGTACAAATTATGTTCAGCACTTCTATTTTGTCTATGACAAAGTTACAGAAACCTGCTAGTGCTAGGCCATCGTAAGTATACGTACACTACATCTTACACATGCCTGTCATCATTTGACCGGCAGATCTTACTGAGTACTTACCGGTACAAATAATTGTGCTGGTACGTCCATCTCATGGCCCGTTTGGGCTTCGATTGCCCTTGCTCAAGAGAGCGTGCAACAGCACAGGATTTAGCCAATATCCCCCTATCTACAAGTCGCATACCGTTGTTCGAGTGCTGTTGGTTAAGCCCCGCTTGATAAGTTTGAAGTGAACAGGTGGTGCCGAGCTCGGCGGCGGGATATCGGGCCTTGTCCTTGGCCCTTCTTATGACTGTGGCTGAAGAGGGCAACCGAACTTGTCGCGTGTCTGGTACGTCAATCAAAGAATGGTGTGGAGGGCAGCCAAATTCGTTGTCCGTCTGGTGCGTCAATCACAGCACAGTAGATGTGGTTGGAGAGGGGAAAGGCGGACTTGTCGTCTGTCTGTGTGTTAATCATGACTCGTATTTCCCCAAACAGCAGCTCTCCTTCGTGCGTTCCATATCAAATACATGTAGTCCAGAAATTATTTTACTACTTAAACCTGAACCCCGGGTACTAATAAAGAGACCTCTGAAGGTAGAGCAAATTTGTATAATAGTGTAGGCAAGTGTAATTTCTCTTCAATTCAAACAACTATGCTTGCATACACTTACTTCTTTGTTTGATAAGGCTTGTGATGCAAGCATTCTCTTGATAAAAGTGTTTGAGATGAATTTCATATCAGTGTTTATACTTTATAGTACTTATTTACCGATTCAAACCAGCTGTTTTCTTTCAAAGAGAATGTCTGATCCCGTTTGATCCGACGACGTAAAAGTTCACTTCATCAGGTTAAGATTAAGTTACTGAGAATTAGGTCCCATTTGCTTATCATTTTCCTACGTAACAAATAGTACTGAGCCTGTCAGTGTCAAGGGCACGTCGACAAAATGGCAGTCGAGGGGCTATGGGACTTCTTGGACGGGCACTATAGGCTTTCCAAATAGGCTTTCCAACTCAGGTTCCCCACGAAGACAAAAAAAGATGTACAAATCATATTAACGACATTAAAGTTTGACCTAACCTTTTAGAAATATGAGATTGGAAACGTCATAAATCACTTGCACGTCTAAGCTTGGAACGTTATATTAGTAGTACATCACGGTAAACAGTCTGATCCCTGCATGCATATCGTTTGTACAAAGTTCTAAGCTGCAACCGGTAAGGTCAATGGCCTACTTGGCCGTCTCTGTTATGTCTTGTATCTGCTTTCAGATACTTTAAGCACTTCGAAGCCAAGTAAATGAACGTTGAGTGTACATGTGCGTATCACGTGTACACTCAATTGTATGTGTTATAGTGAACGCTAACCTTGGTAAAAGCTGTACATGTATTCTCAGTGCAAATTATCTAAACGTGCTCTATTTCTTTTGTTTCTTTTCTTCTTTTTGCTTTGTCCTCCAATTCATGTATGTCAGTAACGTTAACGTTACTACTGGCCGTTTTATACGATGAAACATCAATACATGATTCAGATATGATAACTATGGGATTCGGTACCGTATACTTTTGTCTATCATATGACTCATAAACTGACCCATGCTAGTTGAATAATGGCCAATAATGTTATTTTATCTACATAGCTATAAAAGCTAATAATGGGGAATCTAAAAAGGACACAATACAGTGCGTCGGCGAAATCATTCTCATCAACTGATATGACATTATTAGGACCGTTATTAGTATTCAGGAACACCGCTTGGAAGTTGGTTATAATTTTCATTTTCATAGAGCTAATGCAATATCTTTCAAAAATTCATTTTTAAGGGACCATGGTTATTTATTGTGATTATTATTATTAATATTTTTACTTCTTTCAATACTAAAAGTATCCTACCGGACAGTGTGTGTGTCCCAAAGTGCCTGGTGTACTACTTCTCCTTTTTTTGGCAGCGGACCAATAAATATCAACTGTTGGGTCACGTGACCCTGCAGCCCAAATAAGCCATGCCAGTAATGTCGGCGGTGCGGAGGGGAGGAATGTCGTCTGTCTCGGCCGTCTGAGCTTTCCAGCCCCGTAAACATGCAGTTCCACGGGCGGTAGATCGTAAGGAGAGCTGACCGAGGATGTCGTGGATGCCTTGCGGTAGGTCCAGGGTGTGGTAGTTGGATCGGGCAGGAAGATTCGGCGGAAGTTGGGACGTCATCCGCCGGCGATTTGGTGGTCTTTCCGTGCGCCAGCTAACGTTACTCGGTACTGTACAGTAGAGCGGCGCTCCCACGGCTTGGATTTTACATTTTAGCTCAAGATCTCTCGTGTTTTCTGGACTCTAAGGAGAACTTTTACCTCAGAATTCCTGTCAAGGATGGAGGCCAACATCGAGAAGGAGTGCAGCGCCTTGGGCGGACTGTTCCAGACGATAGTGACGGACTTGAAGGCAAGTTTTACCCCCCGTTTTTTTCGGCGTGGTGGCGGGGTTTTGTTTTAGGGTCGGGGTTGAGTGGGGGGACACTTCAGCAAAGTCTCGGCGGACAGAAGCAAAATAGATTAAGCAAATGAATCCATCACACTCCACGGTCGTCTGACAACCGTGAAAATCGAGCTTGTGGGATTTTAGAGCTCTTGAGACGTTTAGGGCGGCGTAAAAGTAGCGGGGGTAGCGAGGAGAGGGGAGCTACGTTGGACTTTGTTTTGGGGTGCCGAGCGGTCTGGGACACCGGACCGTGACTGGCCGGAGTGGGGAGGGGGGCAGCGTCTACTCCTCCGAAACAAGGACCCAGCAACTGCAAAAACATGGGCGGACAGGTTTTCACACAGGAATTTTGTGTGTGTATTCTTTTAGGCATTGTGGTTCGCCAACCGTGACTAAGATCTTGTAATTTTTTTAGACCGCCTTGTCCAAGCAGACTCTAACCTCTGTTATTGTTGGCCGCATAATAATTGTCTACTGTCCACTGGGACAAATTTACCAGCTTCCAATTTTCTTGACTTGTTGCTTCTATTGAATACGAATGAAAGTGTGTATAATGTGTTATGCGAGTCTTCGTGCAACACACACACACACAAAGACGAGTGCAGAGGCCGTTCAAAATGCAAACGTCCTGTTTATCCTACCCGTTGTCGCTTCCGGTGTTGCACAATTTTCTAGGTCCAGTCGCGACGATTTCCCCAATCTGTCTTACCTTGTCCCCAGAGCCCGTCGCCACCACTAGTATTTCCTTTCAGATCCTTGACACGATACAGAATGACCAGAATTGTCTGGATGTTAATAGACTTGTGTTTTATTTTGATTAGATAAGGACAACAACATTGAACAAACAAAGTCGTGTAACTGAAGTAGAGAGAGCTAAACGTGCTAGGGTTATTGAGAAGGGGGAGGGGGGCGTCCCTGTCTTGCTCCTAGGTCAGCCTTGTTGATCTAAGCATTGTGAAGCAATTCATTTTGCTCTTTCACATGGCATTTTGGTGACAACACGTGCCCAGAGATGTCATGAGACTATCAAGTGGTGCCTGTTGTGATTGTGAGTCCCACGAGATAAAAGGACACAGATTAAAAACTTCCAAAAGAGCAACCCTTGTCCTGAAATACTTCACTATCATAGATATAGAAACAAGGACTTTGGAATTTATGAAAAACAGACTTGCCTTGTACTCTGTCATGATTGTGTTTATTTTATGATCAGCATAACACAAGTATTTTTATTGATTTTTTAAATCCAGTCCAGCACACCAGTATGGGAAGACTTTCTCAGCAAGGCTACCAAGCTTCATTCACAGCTGAAGTGAGTATCTTGATTCTTAGTGGCCACTTATTTTTAGCTCCAATCCCTTTTCAGTAAAGGGTCATTATCGGATGCCCATTCACAGATATTTTTTATGGCTGCCTTTGTTATGATTGGGCAACCTTGTTTGTTTGATCACATATCTTGCTTAAGACAGAACTGCTTTGTTTAACTATCTTTACATGTCTTCACGTAAAAGAAAAAATCATATCAAAATATTTCTATAAGATTACATTTCAATATGCAGGTGTCTGAAACCCCTCATTCACTAGCATGTCACATTTGTTTCTAAATTTGCTTCTTACTGTAAGAACCGCACAGAAAACTCATTAAGCCAAGGTCTGCAGACAAATCTGACTTTATCTCCAAACAGCAAACTTTACCATATGGCGCACCTGAGCAACATAGAGCTCACCTTTGGTCAAACAAGAAACCAAAGAAGGCTTGGAAAACAGCAAGCCGTCCCACATGAAACACCTAAAGATCCAAGCACTTGTCTTATCAGCTCAGTTGTCACCACAGCATCTAGCCAGATGGATATTGCTGGAAAAAGATCACTGCAATCATAAGACGTTAAGCTCATACTAAGACACTGTCCTCCTTTGTTTCTCGCTAGCACCTTCCCAAGACTCCTAGGGAGTTAAGAAGCCTAGTTACAGGACTGCATTGTCCAGTAATACTTATTGAGCAGTTGTTGCGATGTTGCCATACACGAAATTGGTCCATTGTTTATCTCATACTAAAGTATGTTTCTGATCTTAAACTTAATTTGTATCTTTTTGCCCTGAAGGTAAGCAGTGACAAGACAGATTTTTCATATCCTTAGCTTTGAAGACAATAGTGAAGCATACTTTTACATGGTGCAGTAGCTAACTGTATTAACTTCTCCCCCAGGACTACAGCCCTGGCTGCAGCAGTCTTCTTGGATTCTTTCCAGAAAGTCGCAGACATGGCCACCAATACCAGAGGTATGTTTCATTCTGGATCAAACCATTACTTCTCTTGTTCCAGCTTTACAGTCAGTACTTTTCTCTGGCTTACTTCAGGTTGGATCCGTACCTCTTTGATTGTGTTCATCAGTTACAGACGGCTATGAAATATCTGACTGTAGTTGTCGCGACCCAATGGTGCTTGCAATTTCGGAGGTACTGATTAAAAAACTGTTGAAGGGTGGTTCAATCAGTATATCAAGATATGCCAATCCTTAAGGGCTAGCAAGGAGTAAACCTTTGTCTGGTTTTTGTGGTCGGAAAGAACTGTAACGGTATGCAGTTGTTTGTCAAGTTAGCTGATGTCTGTTTTTTGTATTTCACTCAAAACGCTTTTGTACCTACAAGTGGGCAGCATTATTTGAATGAATGCATCATAAGCCCTTAATTCAATACTAAGCGAATCCTAGTAATAATAGGTTTACTCCCTGTGTCTGTTAGAGCAAAGATGAGTATAGTTGGTGGAAATGCAACCATTATTTGCAACAATGGATGAAATCTATAGATTATGAGTATGTAGTCACAGGCTTGTCTACTTGTACCTGTGACAGCTGTGGCATTGTCAGGTTTGAAAATTGAAGACGGTAAGGTGAAACAATGTTGACTAAGCCCTCCAGACATTGTTTGAACAAAATGAAGTCAAAACAGACTTTTTTGAAGGCAGTCAAGATGTTATAACTCAAATGAACCCGTCAGAAATTACGTTAGTTCAGAGGGTATGAAAATAGAGGGTAAAAGACGTCAAGTAAAGAAATGTTACCCGTAGAAGGGGAGAAGGCAACAGACTTTGCCGCTGGGCAAGATTAAGGTATCACTTACAAGGTGTGTGATCCAATCATGCCAGCCTTTACCCATCAGTTGCATGACTTACTGGTGTATTGTACAGAAGAACAACAAAGCAGCATTTGGGACACTCAAATTTACCAATACATTGCCAAAAGCAACTGGTAGATTCTCAGAATCTGTGTTCTGAAATTTCATTTTGAGAGGTCTGTGACAAAAAAAGCAGATGTGGTAGATCATAACTGTCAACATTTACCTTGGAAGTCCCCTTCATCTACAAACATTGCTGTATATATTAGCCTGTTGTAGCACAGGCTTAGTAAGTTATTGCAGTATTGTCTGCATTGCCTATGTTATGCTTCTGCTAAGGTAGGACAAATTGCATCAAAGACAGATACAAACAGAGGATTTGGAATGCAGTTTCCTTGTAGGAGGTGTCTATGTAAATGTATTAGACGTTGAAAGGAATGTTTGGAATCTAGGGTTAGGCAGGAAAAATCGTATATTGCCACACCTTTGGCGCCAGATGATACTTCCTTTGCCCTGTTAAGTTTATCCAAGGGTTTTAGTCATCATGTTTTACAAGGAATTGTTAATATCATCCTGGCTGTCTTATACATATTGTGTTGTCAGGAGGTAACTGTCACTGTACTGGTAGTTCTTGTAGATTTCAACAATTTTTACTGAAGGAAGACAACATATGAAAGATTACATAGATGTATTTAAGTATTCAACTTATACAGTTATGAGTCAGCCTGTAATATGTTTATCATCAAGGCCTTTGTAGAGTTATTTTGATAGATCATCCATATGCAGATCATTAGCGAGGCTGTTTTTAAAAGCGAGCAAATTTGAACTTGTGTTTTTGCAGAAATCTTGGAACTGTGCCGCATTGCTTACATAGCTCCAGCATTGAAAGTCATGAATGGTTGTCAGCAAAAGTGCACCACAGGCATTTGTTATTGTTGTGTCAACGCCAAGCTTTTGAGTTTCGCTGAAACAAGAGTCATCTTTTACAAGTTCCGTATGGCAAAGGCATGTTGGCGGTCAACTTGAATACATGAATAATCGTTGATGTTTTCTAGAGAGGAAAGATGGTGTCTGTCGACTGTCGCATGACTAAGCTATCTCAGGTACAATTGAATACGTGACTGAAAACCGCAATGTAAATTTCAGCATTTATCCCTCATTTTGTCGTGCCCTTTTGTCCAGATCTGCAAGCATTTGCATGTGAAGTACACCACAGATTGTCAGGAAGTGGTGGAGAGGTTTTCAATTTGTCATTATTATCATTATAAAGTGCCGTGGAGTCCGATCTCTCCTTGAAGTACCCTCCCCACTCACAGAGCTGTCCAAATGCTGTTGATGCCCCATGCATCAGCGTTCCCTTACCCATAGTCTTACACCAAATGACATTTCCAAGGAACTTGGAAAGTATTTCATGCCATCCCAACTTAAATTTACTTACGGCTTTGCAAATGACATCTGACCAGTTACCCTCTACTTGGCATTCTATGGGCGTTTGGGGAGTTTTGAAAAGACTGGTTCTGAATCATAAAGAAGTCGTTTTTGTTTTGATGATATATTCATTACATTCTATGAGGAATACCTGAACTTCAAAAAAGATGCAGTGCTATGAATTTTTAAACGTGCCTATCTATGTATCAGTGACCACAATGAACTGATTTTAATAAGTTTAGGGGGAAAACTTAAAAACTTGGCCTATACGTAACAATAGTAATAGTCTATATATTGTCATTGAAACAGTAATTTTGGTGTGTTTCAAAACGTTCGTGGCCACTTGCGGAGTTGCCTATATAAATGAGGAGCTAGTGTGCAATCTTAAGAGCAGAGCAGGGTTGTTTCTGGCCAGGATTAAGAAGATAAGATAAACCCATGTCAGTGAGCTAAGTGGAGTAAAAATAGCAGGACTCTGGCTTGTGTATGTCCAGTTATGGAGAGGTCCACTACAGACAGACTGTAGTTTTTATCAGAAAACTTTGAATGACGCAATATTTTGTCTGGCTCTGCGTCCAGTGGATGTTGTTTTGACGTAAATATTGATATTTGTTCACAACAGCTTTGTACTGTAGAGAGGTGCAGTCAAAGCTCTCTTTGAGAGTGGACATTTTTGGAAACACTCATAGCAAAAGTATCTCTGAAGTCTAAACTTACAGCAATTTGAAAAGCAGATTATGTACAAGTAATTCACCATTGCAATGAACATAAAGCAGTGACTCTCTTCAGTTATGCCTTGCACACCTTTACTTGATCATTTGAGAATCATCAAAAAAAGACCAACAGACCATTTTTCAACAAGATCTAATGTGAAGAAATAGAGCACGGAAAGGCATGTGGATGCCATATCTGTAACCACTTGTACAGGGGAAGTTCCCAGGACTATAGAGTTGAAAGGATAATCACCCTCACATGTCAACATTTCAACTGGCAGTCTTGTTGTTTGGTCCCTGTATTACCAAACTTTTGTCTCTCAGTCTTTTCCACAAAAGATCTTCAAGGTTATCTGGTACCTTGTGTGGAATTATTGTGGATGGAGACATTAATAGCGATTTTAGATTGAGTATCTGACAGGACCCTAGACCCTTGGCACAATTAAGATACTAAGGCCTGGTGGTTACAGATAAGAACAGAGTTCAGCCAAGTCACAGGGATGTTTCCTGTTGTGGTTGGAAGTTTGTGTTGTCATCTCTATTCTTTCAAGAAGAGATGATTCAATGATGGAGTTATCTAGCTGATGTTGTAGATAATTGATTTGTTACATTTTGTTTCGGAAAGGAGCATCAAGCTTTCTAAGGATTTTCAAGTTTGTAAAATTTCTCCTGGGATCTGGTACTCCAAATTCTCTGTATGATTTTTTAATAATCTCCATATCTTATCGGATTTTGGTTTAATCCCCAACATAACCCAAGATGATTTTGATACGGATTCACTGTTTCCATACAATGTGTTGAGTTTTCAACAAGCCCTTGGCTCCTTACTGCATAAACAAAGGGCTTCAGGAATGTGAGGCCAGTTGAGTCTTGTCAAGTGCAGGGCCGAACTTGACCCTCCCGAACACCCCATCTCTCACTACACACTCCATTGTTTTTGCTGCAGTCTAGTATGGGGCCTGTTCTTCCTTAGGATTGGTCCATTTGTTGAGGGGGGGGGGATGAATTACAGTTGACATCACTCAAAACCTTACCATACTAACATGTAGTCAACAAATAATTTTGAAGTTTTTAGTCACCCTTAGGCCATGCTGACTGGATTATATAGATGACATCAATTTCTATTTGTTTTAAAACTTTATAAAGGAAAAAATGCAGCCACATTGTAAATTGTACAAAGAAGCTGCAAAAGAAGCAAACCTATGCTGCTGTGATTGTGAATTGAGGGGGGGAAGGAAAATGGATACTAAATCAATGTTGTAGAATGAGAAGTCCATTCTGAAGCCGAAGAAGAAATTGTGGAAGAACAAAAATTTGATGGTTTGATATACATGCTCTTTCTGTTCAGTCAGTTGATTGTACTGCCTTCTTGACCATGTTCTTATAAATTGATGGATGGATTCTTAATCCATTATTTGAGAAAGGCGAAGTCATTTTGTCTCACATCGTCCTGCAGGACAAACAGGAAGCATGAAGTAAGGTCACACTTAACGCTCAGTTTGTTTGTGTCAAAGGTGTGTTGTATTTACCTAACCTGACTTTATGGGTCTGTTGTTTCCAAACTGTGTTCTTTTCCACATCCTTGAGACCGGTAGTAAAACACTTGTTGCAGGAGTTGCTGGGACTACTGTAGAATGGTGTGGCAATCTGACCTTCCTCCTCACACCTCCTGTTGATTGTTGTGTCTCCATGTTTTCTTCACCCAGGAGACAGATTAAATCGTGATACTGTACAGAGAAGTCATGTCAGGCCATGGTCGGGAGTCTCATTATGTGTCACAGTCCATCAGTGAATGTATAAAGCCTGTAACTTAATGTTGTCTGGGAATGTCTCCCACACCTAACTACTGTTTCACACAGTTATTATCTCTCAAGTGGTTTGGGAACCACCCATCTGTATTCTATCTGGTGCATCACATGACACAGAGTGCCCCCCTCCCCAACTGCTGCCCTCTAACCCTGACCTTGCTGCAGTATAAACTGTTGAAAGCCCAGCAGTCCTGACAGTAAGGCCTCCCTCCTCTCTCCCTTCCTGTTGTCTGTGGTACCTGTCAACGTGTCCTTGTCCCAGCTGGAACTTCTTCTGGAGGTGTAGCAGGCTCCTGTGGGCTTGAGTGGCTAGAAAAATAAGCCATGTTCCCTAACACTGTCTGTACATGTCATTCTGATACACTGTAGTTTGTTCTGATGGGATTCCTAATCATTATAGTGGGTATGAGAATGATTATGTTCTCAGATTCAGTACATGTATCGTTAGATTTTGTGGGATTGGTACCTGTAAGAGTATATGTGTAATAGGAGTCTATTGGCATTGTGGAGGACTCCATAGAGTAGCAAAAACTGTTGTTCTTATAATTATATTACAAACGTTGCCTCTTGATATGTCAACTAAAATGTCTGAGCTACATGTACATGTACTTATATGTATTCTGCAAATAGAAATAGATTGACAGAGTTATATTTATGCTGTATTGCTTCAACATTAATGTAGAAATCCTAATGATTAGTTGCAATGTAGTTTGAAACAAAAACAAGGAGTACCAAACTTTATCTAGACCAGATTGTCCCAGCAAGCAAGTCTGGTGCAGAGGCCTATCAGGAAATGCCAACCTCTGTGCAGGATGCCAGGTAAAATCTATTCCTAGCTGGGTAGGAAGCTGTGTTTACTTTTGGAAAGTGCTGACACAAGGAGAAACCCTCAGAGGGAGGAACTGGATGTCCACAAAGGCACAGTTGGCAGTAACGTTTCCGTCTGCTGCCCAGAACTTGCCAACGTTGAGTGACACACTTATCCCTCTCGCCAACCCCACGGTTGCCATTTTGGTGTCCCGTCTCCGCTGTCTGGCATGGAAGCCCTTCGCTAATGGAGCCTCTCTGCAAGGAGAGATGAAATTAGTGGTTGTTGACGTGATACCAAGACCTTAACATGCTATTGAAGTATCCCTGTCGGAGACACCTACTGCTGCATACTTGGAGTAACCAAATATCTCACGCACTACATGGCCCCCTGGCCGCTTTTCGTCTTCTGTTGCTCCGAGGCGATGTTTCATATACAAAACCTTTTCAAGAACACGGTTTTCTCTTGGGGTCATCTCAAAGCCATTAACAGCAGAGAGTCTACTCTCAAACATTGATGCTTTGAAAAATTGGAAATCGTTTGCTTCTTGGTCATGATGGATATGATCCTTTTATTCTTTCAAAAACATTTTCTAACATTGTGTCTATACCTGAGACAGGTGTTTCCACCCCACCCCCCAAAATGGTTGTGACCCTGGGTGACCTTGAAACTGTATTCCCCAGTTCTTTGCAGTGTTTATGTTGACTTTGTTGATGGTTGTGATGTGAGGCAAGACAAAGAGCCAGGAATAGTAACTCAGTAATGTGTGTAGTAATACTAATAGTGTTACATCAGGTGTGTGGAGTTGTAGCCTTTGCCCTTTGTTTTCCTGACTCTTTGTCAGGTACCCGCTAAGATTACTCCGTACATCCCCTCGGATTCCCAGTAGCTGCTTGTTGTGGTTAGTAAAACAAAGTGG
The DNA here is from genome assembly GCF_000003815.2 of Branchiostoma floridae. Taxonomy (NCBI): domain Eukaryota; kingdom Metazoa; phylum Chordata; class Leptocardii; order Amphioxiformes; family Branchiostomatidae; genus Branchiostoma; species Branchiostoma floridae. Next base: position 17,027,947 of record NC_049984.1, on the reverse strand, counting down.
CTGCCTGTAAGCAAAACAGGTTGCATCAAGGTGTAAAATTGTTCATTCTCAGTAGGTGCACCTTTTCTAGTATGAAGATTATATAGAATTAGTTCAATTACTGTGATAACCTATTTTGTTCATTGGATTTTGCACACCATGAAAGTAAAGGTATATTATCATATCAGCTCTTTTGGTATGAGAAACACTGGTGGAAGGAAGCAACTAAGATAATACATCATTTTCAAGCATGTTCCAAAGGAAAGAAAGACAGTAAACCTGTAGCGTTCGTAACTCAACATATCAGTCAGTACTTCGTTAGTTCAAAAAAGAACCATTGATTGCTTGAGTTAATTTCAAGAAGACAGGACATGTTATCCTGTGTGTAATTGAGCAATCAGTGAAGTTACTTAGCTAACAAGTTGGAACTGTCTATTATAGGGTTCCAGTTTTGGGTGCAGGGGTTAATTTGGCTCAGAAAGTTCACTGCTTTGCAAATTAAAGGCTAGAAAATGGGGTAATGGTACATCCTGACATTGTTGAAGAGGTGGCGGAATGCGTAATTACGGTACTGCGTGCATACTTGCACATGTTGGACAGGGTGCTTCTTTTCTTTACACTTATTACATTTACAGTCTCCAAAAAGATCTATGTTTCATGTGACCAAGTATTCACTTTTTTTCAGCTTGGTAGCTTATCCGGTAACGATACAAACTGACGGCCAAATCTACCTTCCTCATATTCCCTCCCCAGCCTACTGCAGCTACTTACTATTCAATTTAGTCAAAGAGTAGAGAGTGATATATGTCTGCACATTGGGTTCAACTTGAAGCTTTCCCTACGCAGTCCCAAAACCATTTGGAGAGTGGAAAGTTTTGGCGTGATGCAGTGGGTTGTCACTAAAGCTTTGGCAAAGGTCTGCATCGGAGTGCCGAAATTGTAAATCATGTCACCGGGCAGAATGGATGACATTCTTGCACGGGCCAAGGTTGAGGCAGTGTTTCTGTTCCATCACATTGCATTTTTCTCCGAATCATTTAACAGGAGCATTGTGCCCTTCCTAGACTTACACTCATGCCAAAATTTAGACATGGATTAATTATACTATTTTGCTGATCACTGGCACCTTTTCTCCTTTTTTGGTTACAAAAATATCAGCTTTACAGAGCAGCTGAACCAAGTCCAATAAGAAATGCCACAAATATCTTGCATTGTTAATATAAATTCTCAATGCTCTTCGATATCATCTCTCCCTGCTCAGTCAGTCTCTGTGTTAGTGACCCAGTATCTTCAAACAGATTTTAGGTTGGAAGATTGTATTGTTTTCTAAATGCATGGCCTCTCTGACAGCTATAGATTGGCAGAAAAACCCAGTCATCAGAAACTCTTACCCTAGCATCTGCTTGGAGATTAAACCATCATTACTCATCAAAGCAATCAAATGAAATATCTATATTTGGTTTCTTCAATGTAAAGCTAAAAAGCCAACAGCCCCTCAGACAGAGAAACCACTATCATAACCTTGGCAGTGATTATATGATATAAATACCTGATTATTCTTATTAAGATTCTCGTTGAGGAATACAATTTTCCATGGTGATTCATTTCACTCATTTATTATGCGGCTTTTCCCTCTAAATTATTCATGGTAGTTTATGTTGTATATGAATTAAAGTGCTGTTTACAACTAACCCCCATTGTAAGGTTTTGTTAAGAAAATATAGGTCAAAGCTGCAAACAACATAATGGCTCAGTCTATCAAGTCATTTTATATGTAAAGCCTGCCTTTATAAAGAAAGGATTTACAACCACTATGAAATGCAAAAGCCATTAATAATTATTTTATAATGTAGCAGCCAATGTTGGTCTTCAGTATTATATACCAGGGCGCATAAAAGAAGGTAATGGTGCGCAAAGATACCGTAGGTCATTGCTGCATGTATCTTTCAATCAATATACGGGGTGTCAGGGTTTCAGACTGAATTATTCATAACGGTGTCAATGTCGCTGCGGTCTACATAGCCGTGAATGTAGGCCATGCATGGCATATCACCGGGTAATAATACAGAACCTGGGTAGTGGGTGTGCCTCTTAATGTCTTCTTCGTTTTGCCTAGCATATTCCAGGGGAAAAGGCAAGAACTACATCAATGTGTATGGAGTAAACCAGTATGAAAGGGGATCTTCTTGTTAATCTTGCTGGTCTTTCAAGTTCTGATTCTTACCATAAGGAAAGGTATCAAGTTCAATCATTAATACCCATTAAGAGGATTTCAATGGTAACATAACACATGTATATGTTATATGAGGTTTGATTCCAGCCATAGGGACTGTGTGATAAATTCTCAAGAATAAAATTTGAGCCATGGCCAAGTAGCGACACCCTTTTTCTCATTTGAAAGAATCGCTAATTTGTATGCTAAAGCAGTTCATGATAAACTAAACGGGCTTGGCAAAGAGAAGCACACAGTCCCTCTTTCTAACTGCACGATTAGGTACCCATTTATTTCTCCACATGGAAAGCAGAGAGTTAATCTATCAGGCTCAGGGAGTTTGCTGTTAATTTCCAAGCATCTGCCGAGATCTATAAATTTCTGTTTGGAGGGATGCGGGTTGCACTAGAGATGATAAATATCGGAGCTGACAACGCGCTGGGAATTCAAATTTTCACCAGTATTCCTTTACGTGTCTGTTAAACAAGAAATGTTTCTGCTTCCCGATATGTTCGTGAATACAATGTACATATACATTCATTGTATGTATTATAAATGTTGTAAATCCATTTCTTTTCGATTTGAAATTCTGATATTGACATGTACATGCACTGATACAGTCATTTGATTCGTCAGTTTCTTCAATGGCCCTCTAGAGCTTTTGGCATGTTAGTTATTCTGGCTCAGTGACAAATTATTACCCAAACCATTTGAATCCTAAGTAGGGATATTGGGTTCCATGATTGGCGCTCCTATGGAGGCAAGTGGCTTTTTTATGGCCAGATTTCATTAGTATGTTTTGCCACGTCTGCATCTTCAATGCTATAGAATCACATGGTGATATTTGACAACCTCTGATGGTAGCAGTTAAGGGTGCCATCAAACTGCCGGTGGGAATTGACGGAATGATTTTGATACCACTATGGATATGATGTGATCTAAAATTCCAATGAGTTATTTATCGGAAAATAGGATTCCAATGAGTAATGTATCGGAAATGTGTCTTTATTCTAACGGTACATTATTATATAATGTGTAACTGTGAGCTTTAGACAGCAAAATTCCCTTGTAATTTTTGGATATTGTTCATTTATGACGCAAGATCATTCATTTTATAGCATGCAGCCATGAAGCTTTATATTACCAGTTGAATGCTACCTGTACGCGATGGACGCTTGCAATGTCAAACATCTATAAAATCTAACATACATACATGTCAATGGAGATGAAACTATGTAGTACAAAGTTGCAGCTGACACAAAAATGTTACAGAACAACATTCTACTCCTTTTATCCTCAATGGAACAGAAGACTGATCCGTACTTTTCATCTGCCGTAACAGAAAGATGGCTCCTTTTATGCAGGGTGACATGAAAAGATGGCATTTACTGAGACGCTGCTAGAAAAATCAATACGCATCAATAGTGTGGCTAGTATTCCCTGTCTGGAAGGGTCTCAATAACATTTACATTGACCGAGATATGCAGAAATATATCAATTTTGTAATGGTATTCTGCGCCTTAACCTCATTGTGAGAGAATGGCAAAGTCATCTGAACCTGACTACCAAGAAATTTTTCTCAATTTGCTTGATGAAATCCGGTATGAAGTATACTGTACAGCCAGGCAGAGGTTGTGGCCGGCATATTTAACAAATGTCAGTGCATGAATTGAGAAATATTGGTAAGCCTTTTAATTCATTATTCTCTCACTATTTCTCTCTCTTAGAGGTGATGTTTTGAAAACTCAGCGGCATGTAGACATTTGCACACATGGATTGAAATAACATTTACTTTGGCATTCACCCCTCATAAAGGCTTCAGGCAGGCGTCCCTCAGGTGGGCCCTGCCCTACTTTATGGTGGTCCTGATGTATTCAGGACTCATTCCGAGCTGAAATTGTTCATATAAATGCAGTTAGTCCTTGCATGCGTGAGGGAGGGCTTTGAACGTGACAGGAATTCTGGTGCACGTCAAGGCTAGGCCACACCCATGTAATTTTGTGTTCTGCATTTCATTATATCCTTTACTGAATGATCACTTGATAGAAAATGCTTTGGATGACTGGACACATTTCAAGAAAGCCAACGATGATACGATTTTGAATACCTAGGGTAACGTAAAACTTCACCAATTTTGGCTGTCAATTAGGAAAGGAGACAATGTCAATAGACAGGGGAAAGGGCTTTATCGGCAAGGGGTAGTTAACGTCCTTAAGTGTTCGCCCTTCCCGACTTTTATGAGATGATACATTACCCACCATAGCTTAGGGAAGAACATGAAAGAGTACATCTCCCCGTGACACAGATATATCAAGCATCGCCATGGGTGCTCTCACGTTAACTCGCTCATGGGTTTGGGACTCCAGATAGAGCTGGGGCCCGGTAAGGAGATGCTTAGTTTTAGATATGCTTGTATCTTTTACAACGTACAGACGCAGATGGCAGATTGTGTTGTGACAAGGTTTGCCTCCATGTCACTCAAAAAAAACCTCCCTTTTCTCCCTACTGTGATATAAAACCACTGAGAAAATAAATCATTTACAGTATTTGCCATTTTTGTGACAGGTAGCAAATGAAGAAACAACGGCGGTCATTAGAACAATGGTACAAATCAAGAAATGGTTTCCCCAGACTTACCAAGTCTAAGTTGTTCCAATTTTTACAGGGAGATCTGAACTTGTTACATTACGTTGTCACCTTTTGCACACTACAGAAGTGTCCAACTTGAATAAAAGGTATTAAAGCACACAAGTTGAAATAATTAGAAAGAAGGGAAGAAAAACTTTAAAGCCTAAGCCTTTCAAGTGCTCGGAGATGAGCAGTGGAGGATGACAATGAGCTGTCAAGATAGAAATCTCTCTAGTCTCCATGGAGCAATGAGGTGAAACTGCTGACAAGGAACAGTAGTCAGGAAGTGCTCAAGGCAAATCAGTATCAGCCTTATGGGACTTGATTTGGCCAGAGGTGTGCAAAGAAACAAGTCCTTGATGATGGAAAGGAACAAGAGGTGTCTAATGAGTAATTCCCACCCATTTGTGTCTCCTAAAATGTGTCTTGATTGGGTTTTAATTCATCAGGTTATCACACCTACCTGGATGGGCTGTGTAAATGGGATGTACCATTCAAAAGAGGGGACCAATAAAAGTTGTTATTAAAACAAATCCTTAAAAGTTTGATTGTCAGGTATTTTTTGTCAGATTAGATGGATAGTATTTTTCATTACATGGAATCAAGGAAGTTTTTTTGATACACAACAAAGGTTGATCCTAGTAGATCCAGTATAATAGTATTCACATACTGTATCAATTGAAAACGTATTGTATGATAAGACTTAGGATTGGTCTGATTATGAAAATTGAAACTTTGATACTCTGAAAAACCTCTGTACCGATCGTTATGTTTTTCTTTATAATCATCTTTCAAAGTCAGAAGTGAATAGATTAGAAGGCCAGACTTTCCTAAAAGCAGGAAACGAAGACAACTTAGCAAACTAATTGGTTCAAGTATTCTACCATTTAAGGAAAATAGCCTCATTGTTTACAGGCTTAATTTGGCACAGGAGGTTGTCTCCTGTGAGCTGTAGTGACAGTACATAGTGGAAGAATTGTGAGAGGAGAAAAGTCACGTTGTGTTTGGGTATCGCCAGGGGTGTCGCCAACTGGGTTGAAGCACCTGAGGGGTTGAAATAGCTGATTGGGTTCTTTCCTGTTGTGTCTGACTGTCCTGGCTAGACCACATCTGTCATATCTTACCACAACAAGAGTATTCATGATATGTGGATATTTGTGAAGAAACAATATATGTGTAAATACAAGGTAAGTTCTTCAGAGAAGTATGCTGAAACATTGCATAAAATGCAGTTGACATGAAATGAGACGAAGGGAGAAGAGAGATTCAGTTAGCAGGATTGCTATACAACAGTGACATATCTTCATGAAATGCAGAAAGTAATAGGCAAAGAAATGAGTTCAGATAAAACTCACAGTTATTCTCTTCCTATCGTAGTGGCTTTGGTTTTCTTTAAGAAGCAACCAGTCTCCTTTAGTCCTTGTACGTGGTTGATGAAGTGTGCGTCTCCATTACCGTTAAGGTTGGCGTGAGCTATGCACCAGTCACATCTGTATTCATCTATGAGCTACCACTGTACCAAAGGCCAGGAAAGGTGGCTACCTCGAACGTGACTGTGTATAGAGGTTTAGCAATGGGGTCTTTCATTATAAGACAAGAACCCTGCTTCCAAGTTCCATCTTTTGAAATTTGACTGTAACTCCTCCCAAATTTGTAGCATTAACTTCGTGTTAGATTGAACAGTAGGCCCAGGACTAATCTGTACAGAAGCTATTATTTGGGCAAGTTATCGAGACCCTATAGAGAAGATTGGGGTACAATAGCCGTGTGTGCCTTGCTCCTGTATTGTTTGCCTTGCTGTTAGTAGGTTTGACATATCTTTATGCTGTAAATTTGGAATGTCAGGCTAGGTTCACTGCTTGTGTATAAGGGGACAGTCTTGATTAATGTGTGTTGTTACAACTGTCAGTCTGGGTTTAAGACTTGTGCATTTGAAATATGTACTACAGATGAAGGAAAATACAGTAGGGGATGAACCAGAAATGATCGGGAAGGGTCAAAGGGAAGAATGAATACTATGCTGTGCATAGGCGTGATAACTTCTAGTGAGTTTAGTTGAATAATATTGGAAAATAAAAACAATGCTGTTTTGAAGGAGTTTGTAAAAGCTGTTTCGGTGATCCAAGAGAGCTTTTGAAACGAAAAAAAAAAAAAATTTGTTCCATACAATTACATTGATATCAGTGCATATACATGTACAGTACAATTAGTTTATAACACAGGTGTCACAATTTATCTCTGCCCTCCTGTGTTGACTACATGTACACAAATGTATGTTACCATCACCCCCTCCAAGTTGTCAGGATGGTGTGTCCCCAGTCTTGTGGCTGTGATGACAGGGTGTGTTTGCTTCAAGTCTGAAGTGTCTGCTGCTGTCTGGAGGCTGGCCAGCTCTCAAATCCACATCTTATATGTACATCCCTGGCTTATGTGGTAGGAGTAGAGACCTCACTGTGCCTCAAGACATTTGAAATGCAGCCTTCCAGTTTATGAATGCTTTTTGATAGCAACTCTTTGCCAGAACAGTGTCCCTTTACACTACATGGTTCAGGTGAAAGAACACAGAGCATAATCAAGGTTATGCAATTCTTGATCAGTGATGAGAAACCCTGGCACATGGTCAGGTCAGGAACAATACCCCTGGCTCCTGCCTACCCACTCCCATAGGGCTGTTACCTCAATAATTAGCTAAATGCCAGCTGCTCTT
>NC_049984.1:16984154-17020321 GCF_000003815.2 Branchiostoma floridae | reverse complement strand
ATATGTGGGTTTATGACTATTGTCTGGATCACTTTTGAGGTAACTTTTGACCAAACTTCTTCATTGAATTTCTTTGCCTTGTACAATTCTGAAATTGTTCAGCCGAAAATTGAGAATTATTGTACTACAAAGGGATATTTTTTTAATCTGCTATATGTGAATGACAAAATGACAGTAAGAAAGGAAAGGAGGCCATATCTATGACTTATTGCCTCTTGACCCTTGACCTGGTGACCCCAGCCATGGTTGTGAGGTCAGCCAACCATGTCGCTGCTACTGTGCAGTATTACCAGATGAAAGGAAGGGCATGAATACTGAATAAAGGGGGTGTATGACAAATTACTGTGTCAATAAACTGAAGTGGGACACAGTATGGCACACTTCAGGGGATCATGAAAGAAAGCCAAATGTTTAGTAATTACTTTGAAAGTGTAGGTCAAATAGAAAATAAAACGTTGGCAGCCTTCCATGCTCCTCTTTTTGAAAGTTTTAAATCCATGCTTTCACTCAAGCAATTGCAGTGGTTTGTTTATTTAACATTTTACTTATAGGATAGCTTTATGTATTGATTGCACTTTGAATGTGCATACGGTAATGTAATTTTTACGATGGAGTAATACAGTCTCCTTTTATTACAAAAGATCAAACGTAAAAATGCAACCTAAAAGTTTACCTTCAGGATTGAAATACATAAATCCCCAGTTCCAGAGTTTACACTATTAGTGTTTATCCATCTGAAAAAATTAGATACTCATTTTAACTTTTTATTGCCTAGATAATCACAATGGTAGTGGTTCAGTACTAATTATGGAAAGATTAATATCTTAGATCAATTTTTTTGTAATGACCATGGAAGTAGTTTCTACCATTAACTTGGCCATAGAATTGATCCTTTCTTCTCTCTGTTGTAATACTGCAAGCTGTTTCTAGTTAAATGTGTGGGATGGCCTTGTACATGTACCAGTGTGATGAAGGGTCTGGCAGTACAAAGGCTGGTAGATGTGATGACCAGGAGGGATTGAGAGGTACAGAGACAGGTGCAGGCCAGGCAGAACTGGGGCAAGTCTGTCTGGATGAAGCAGATGGCACATACAAGTGGGGTGTGACACTGTGAGAGGAAAGAAAAGAGAGCAAAGAAAGTACAGGAGAGAAAGGGAAGAAAGCAGCCCAAATTCAAAGTGTGTCGTTATGTGTTTCCCTTTGTTAGCAATTTGTGCTGTACCATTTCCATCAGAATCGATTGCACACACAAGCTCAATAACAACTTGATTCTTATTTGTTGGATGACTCGTAGCCAATACAAATTTAGGCTAGACTGTATCCTCCTTGCTCTGAAGTGTACATCATAGATTTCTGCATTTTAGATTTTTTGGATGAAGAAGCATTGGACCGACAATAGGCCATATGTTCAGGTCTACCACTCCTGTATTACTGGTATGTCTATGATATGATTGTAATGACTGAAAATTGATTTTGAAGTTGTAGACTGCCATGAAGGTGCACTTCCAATTACATATGTGTTGAACTTGGTAAGGTTGAAAGCATATTCCTTTGTGGGAGCCCTGCATGTGAGATGAGTAACTAATGGCTTTGCAAAGGGAGCAGATGGGGTAGTAGCAGGTGGTGGTCGCCCGACTGTGGCTAATCTACAATAACTGGGACACCTCTGGTCCTACTGTGTCCCATACACAATCACTGGGACACTATTGGCCGCAGATAGATGATGTGACGATATTACACCTTCATTTGGCATTGATAGTCATGAATTTTTCATGCCTTATTTGTAGCTCCGAACAAAAAAAAATGCACAGATTCAACTTTTTCAAGTCATCCCCCAGACGTAACACATTTGCATGTCATTGTGAAAAGAAATGTTTCATTTTAAAGAATGTATACTGTACATCTTGCATATTGGGAGTAATTCTAACTGTTCAGCAAGTATGTTTGCAATTTTTCATTTATTTGCAGTTAACCACATACATTTTGACTCCAGATTCATTCTCCAAATTCAAATTCCAAAGAGATATCTCCGTAACCCTATCCAAAAGTCTTGCAATATGATTGAGTAGACTTCCTGGGCCAAGGCACTAGTACTGAAACACTGGTATTTTAGCTAAGCTGTGTGACTAACATGGTTAATGGACAGTGCGCTAATCATATTATACTATCATCTTGATGCTCAGTTTACTTGGGGATGAGTCAGCCATTATTCAAGGGGATTTAACCATTTCCATTCTGCCTTTTCCTGTAGCTGATACTAGTGATAGTAATTTTGTGCCAATAGGCTGCCATAGCAGGTAGAAGATTAAAACATTGAACAAAGGTTGTAAGCCATTCATGTATAACTATAACCATGTCGGTCGACACCTTCATAGACACAAATACCATGTACCTATTAGGGCTGTGTACCTAAATACCCGTACCTGTACCGTACCTAAAAAATTGTTTAGGTACAGGTCCGGACCTAAACATCTGTGTACCTGTACCTGTACCTTAACAAACTAAATCACTATTAAACACTACTTTTTAAGACTCCTGGATAAGTAAATCCCGAATCAACAATGACAATGGTAATAATTTTGCAATTGAAACTTAAGAAAACTTGCACTTGCAAAGAAATTGTTTTGAGATTCAAATATGTAATTCCCCATACAAAGATGACAATTTATCAATATCAAAGACAGTTAGCTACTTGTTTAACTTACATATACTTGGTTAAACTTTTTTAGGTACTGGTGCAGGTCCGGACCTGTACCTAAACCCGTGTACCTGTACCTGTACCTGAAATTTGTTAAGGTACACAGCCCTAGTACCTATCCTTTCAAGTACGTTAAACCCACTCTCCAAGACTACGAGTTATCCCTTGCAGTGTTACACTGATTTAGTGATTAGAACACTGCCTCTTCTTGGTCACTCAAGATGATTCCATTAAGTAGTAATTGTTCGCACTAATTGAGGAAAGGAGGAAGAGAGATAAGTGATTGGTTGTAAGAGGACAAGTGTTCCGAACATGTATTTATCTCTGATAGCAATCTAAAGTGTTGGTGCTAAGATTGGATTTGAGTTGGATGATGTTGAAATTTTTCTAGGGGGGATTTGTATACACTCCAAGAAGAGGTTCGGCTTTGACTGTGTTTTACTATACTTTTAGGTGTTTTTCTTTGGCTTTCCATTTTCTACCGTTATCATTTCTGTCTGAGAGAAGGACTTGTTAAATGGTCTGCAACATGCATTGTACATTTATATGATGTTGTGGGGAGTGGCAGACTCAGTATGCATTGAGTCCTTTTATGTTTTTGCTAACAAGACTACTGAAGCATTTCGGTGAAAAGCTCAGTCGAAGTATAGAGAAACTTGTGACAGATTGTTAATATCAGGACTTTCAATTTTGTGTATGTTTAAATTGTGATGAAAACATAGTGCCCAGTTGACACATTTTTTGGCCTTGCAGTCTTGTTTTGCGCTTTCTTGGAAGGCCTACCTGAGAGTCTGTCCTTAGAGAACAGGTTGTGCTTGGTTGGGTACATCTTACGTCTATTTTAGGAGGAAGGGTGTGAGAAACAGTGGAGGCTGTTGTCCTGACATGCCTCCCACACCTGAAGCATGTCTGTCCAAACACCTGTTAAAGTCTCACCTGTCTGTTTGCAGTCTGTCTCATGATCCCTACACTGGTATGTTAAACTTATAGTTTTACCCACGGGCGGTTAAACCAGGCAAACAATACAGATCCAGATCTAGATCTATACACATCTGTAAGCAACTTCTGTAGTAGTAGTGATCCTGATAATGATGTTATTGATCTTGGAGAGTTTGGGACATTTTGTTTAGTCGGTTTGTAGAACTCTGAAGTCTCATACTTCAACTTTTTTTTCTGTCTTGCATCTTGTCTTTTCAAATCTGAATTGTCCAGTCCTCAATAACTAATGTCCAGCCAGATGGGTCAGCAAGATTGACCTGTGTACCAAAGGACTGATGACCAGCAGCATTGTCCACATGCCTGGTAACCGCAGCTCCTGGTCAGCCTGGGGACAGGACAGCACAGGAATGTGCCATGCCACTTGACTCCACTTACTCCTAATCTTTCATGGACTATGATTACGGTATTTTGCATATGCGTGGTATGGTACATGTGCGTATTGTGTTACTTCTTTTGGAGTATCAAACAGAATGTTACTGTACCATTATGAAAACTCTTTAACCTTCTCCATTCTGCATGAACCCATAATCATAACAAGTATGGAACCAAAGGGTTAGCATTGAAAGTGTTAGGAAACAGGTGTTTCCTATAGTCTGTTGTCGATTCAATTGTCAACAAGGAAAAAAGCCACCCTGCAAAACTCCTATTTTCTCAGTATTCCCAAGTAGTACCAGCATAGTTATTGTTGACCTACTGCATGTTTAGATGTACCCATAGAAACACTGTTGTCTCAGGTTATGTATGTCTTATCACTGCTCCTCCAGACATCTTATGAATAGGTCTTGAAGGTCCTTGGTGTGAAGGGCAGCAGTGTGTCTTGGGTTACCCCTGGTCCAAGGTCAGTTAGAGGTCCCCTTACAAATGCCCTCAGGTGGAGCGACCAGCTGTCAGTCGTGATGACGGGTTTGACAGAAAACTTGTGTGAACTTGATTGATGATAGGAGACTGCATGGGTGTTACCTGTTCTCAACTTCTTTTGCAAATAACACCCCTTATATAAGCATTACAAGGAGGACTAATCTGCAAACAGTTGTCCTGTTTGAACATGTAATGTATTCTGTCAATCAGTTGTTCTGTCAGGAAATGTAATGTTTTCTGCATTGTAGAAAGACACTCACTCACTCACTCACCCTGCTCACCGGTGGCCGTAGGGGCAGTAAGAAAGACGGCAGCCAGATAACAGTATGATTTTCCAACCCAATATCTGCTTGGAGAATGCATTTTGTACCTTTCCCTTTCTAGATTAGCATATCAATAGATTCTTGATATAGAGAATGTTGTTGAAGTAAAGAAGATTTGCCACATCCTGTTCTGTTATGGCAAATAGAATTAATTTTGAAACTGTATCCTTGATATACAAAGTTGTCCAGCTTGACCATCTGTGTGAGATCATCTGTCCTTGATGACCAGCCAGACCCAGACTGGTCAGTCAGCCCAGTGGTGGTCAGCAGACACAGAGGTGCTGACAGGTGTAGGGGATAGCTTATTAGTCCAAATCCAACAGACTTAGAACCATGTCACTCTGGATAAATGGTGGCTGTCTTCTCTGTTTAAAAGGTTTGAAAGGGTCTACAGGAAGGGACAAAGTGCAGATTGTCTGTGTATTTGTTCAGAAGAAAAGATGGGAGATTTGCAACTTGACTGATGCTTGCTGACAGATATACAAAGTCAATATGAAGAAGTTACTTGCAATGATTTTGTTACCTTTGTCAAATCAGAACTGTAAAGAGGATAATGCATTTAGGGGATTATTATATATCAACTTGAAATGGCCTGATTGTTTTTGTGATTTTGGTATTTCTGAAATATTTGAAGCTCCACCTGCATGATATCCATAGAAATCTAATGTCATTGTAACAACAAATTTCACAGCCATTACTTCATCTACTTGGAAAATGTGTATCATACTAAAAACTTTGCAGTAGGTTCTTTTAACTCACTCAGCCCGTATAATCCTTTGCGGTACATTCTCAAAGTGCTCCAGGCTTACACAAGACTTGTGAGCACAGACAGAGAGGCCCTGTGTGTAATGGGAAACCAGAGGGAGTAAAAACATACTGGTACCATGAGACTGGCAGTTTGTTGTTGTTCTTTCCAAGGAGAGATTCCAAAGACAGCAGACACCTGTGCTGGACCCTGCTTGATATTTACTTTCTTTATAAACCTGTCTTGCACGTTTGCTGAATACATTCTACTTTCAAAGACGTAATGTTGTACTATGAGAATAAAAGGATGAATTGGGGCCATTTGAAAACAAAGGAAATGGTCTTAAAACCATGAGGATTAATTTCAAATCAAAATAAATATTTTTGACAACGCCCAAAGATTTAAAAAAAGTAACCCACAGTCAACTGGTAAAACCTCATAATTGTATATAAAGCCAGCTAATACTGTTCCAACAGAGTGATTAATAGAATGTAAGAATGTTGCTGTCAAAACCTATATTAGTGAAAGATTGCCTGGAAATTGATGAGTACTTCATGACAACATTTATGAGAAGCCTGTCTAGAGACGTTTGTGTTTCCCAGGGTCTTAAATGTCGCAGCGTAATGAAGGTTTTGTATTTATGACATTTAGATAATAGCTTCCACCTAATTACGAGTGGGTAATTTGTTCCAGGTGAACATAAAAGAGCGCTGGTCTGACGAGAACGATGTACGCAGTTTTACATTCTTCTCGTAAAAACGGGAAATCTTTCTTAGTTAGTGGGGTTATAGTAGCAGGCCACTACCATGTTGAATTAACCTGTTAACCTCTAACTGTCAGTGCTGTAATAAGCTTGCCTGCATGCAATGGCACCTGTACCATCCCAAGGCTCTCCCTAAGCAATAAAAGTGTTGCGTCTACATATCAATTTTCAAACTTTGACCTAAATTCATAAAAATGTACTTGTTTTAGCCTTTCTCAGACTACTTTACTCTGAACATTTTCTGAGAGCACTGCATATAATACTACTAATGTACTATTAGCTAGCTAGAAAGTTGGATGAAATCCGTGACTGTGAATAGACGTTCTGTACATACAGCTTGAAAACCATTCGGGCAAACCCTAGACTGACAGATTAGCCAATCAGTACTGTTGAACTGTACCATTTGACTTGATCGCATAACGTAAGATTGATGTCTTGAAACCAGTAAATGTATTTTTGAAGTAAATAAAATGTTCGCATCAGCAAAATAATTTTGCTCTCCGTAAATGATAGAATTCATATCCAAGCCTGTTGGAGACAACCCACATTTACAAGATCTCATAGGTAGTCAGCAACAGTCATGGTGGAATGGATTTGCAACGGAACATTAGGCTTGGAGGGGAGATAACTCAGCAAAGTCTATGCCAGCAGGCTCCTTTCCTGTAACCTTCGTCTTCACATTACCTCCTTGATATACTGTATGCATATTTTCCATTTAGATAGGCTCAGGTCCAACATTTTTCTCTTCATATCCAAACATATAGGGATGAAAGGTGGTGAAGTATGAAATGCAGCAGTATATTATTAATACAGCTTATGCTGTTGTGGGGATAGGCAGTGTGCCAAGTTCTTTGCTTGGTAAGTCAGGGAGTGGAGATATTTACCACTATGAAAAATTGTCTTTCATCTACAAGTCAGTCAACTGCCATATTCTTATGGAGTCCCGTATGTCCTCTGCAATGCAGTAAGATTGCTTGATTGGGAAAAGATCTTCAGTCGTCTCACCAAATTCTCAAGGTCCTGTGATGGATCATGTTTCACCTTTAGAATACCCAATATGTCAGAAGATGCGCTGTCTGTATAAGATTGATTGCGATAGTTGGTGTTCCAAGGCCTTGGATAGAAAATTGGGTTTCCAGTATCAAGGCTATATGGAGGAAGTCATAGTTCACATTTCCCTTGGGGGCTTGCATCCCTAGTTACTTGAAATTGGAATCTAGGTCAAACCAAGATCAAAAGATGCTGTATTAGCCCATGGCGAAAAAACATTGTTGAGGCAAGATTACTTCACTGGGTGTGCTTCATAAATATAGATAGAGACTTGAGTTTGCTAGTTCTCATTCAGATCAGGTTCTCTACCAGTACACAGATCAGCAGTTATCTTTCAGTTGCACACGGTGGGTGATTTTGTAATGTTCAACAGTTCCAAACGAAATCAGTTCTTGCTTGGGATCAGGGTTGCGGGCTCATGTAGTTGCTGGTCTTTTGTTAGCTGATAAGAGTGTAAGGTTCATCTAATTTCATACATGGATTTGAGTTAAACCTTAGCACTGCTGAGTTAATCTTTTGTCACCAAATTTGTATTGGTTGAAGGGTCAGGTAACGGGAAGAAGGTTGCATAGCCTAGGTAATATTTATTTATTTATTTATTTAATAAACAATATTGATAATGATAATGATAATATTAATGATAATTACTAATAGGCTGTAGGCAGCCTCAAATGCAGGTTATTCTGGGTCCTTCCCAACTGTTGAGGGCTTTTGGAAGGAGCATTTAAAATGGATATGGAATATCATTACACCTTTCTGTAATTCTGATATTTTCCTTGTTTCTGGACAATTTGTTCATGCACACGCACACACAGACAGACACACACACTTTATTTCCTGGTTTGCCCCTTACTTTATGGTGAGAAATTGCAGCCCTAGGGAAGTATGGAATGTAATGGAATGCTGTTGCTATGGCTTGTGACGCAAGCTGGGCTCTAGATATGGCATAAGAGCTGTGGTTTCCATGGTGACAAGCTGGCAGACGTCATAGACCTTTAGAACAGCAACAAGAGCCTACAAGACTGTGGTGCACTGAAAGAGGGTTTCAACTGATGTATGTGGCCAGAACCAGATGTTTCTATCATGAACAATCAGTCAAGTTTCAACTAGGAAAGTCACATAGAAATGGAAAAGTCATTTCTAACATGTGCTTGACAGCATATGAAAGAAGCTTCACTACCAGTTTTTGAAGTACATTTGTATCACAGTATGTGTGCATGGTTTGGCAAAAAATCAAACTTACAGAAGCCACCTCCATTCATTTTCCCACGCTTGGAAGCTTAACTGCATAGAATTTGCAATTGATTGATTGAAATTACAGTATAATATGTATTGGCCTATTGAACAGAAAAATGATGCTATCATATTTGCTCCAATAGATTGCGTGCATGTTAATATCTTTAAGTGATTTTAGAGACAAAATATTCTCATGAAATTGTAGCCTTAAGTATTGCATAAAACATTTGCAACAGTCAGTTTTAGAAAGCCCTTATAGTCAGATTACATAATGTTTGATGTTTGACTTAGCCAGACATATCCAAGAGAAAATTACAGAGGTGGGTTGGGATAATGCCAGGAGGGTCACCGGGCAATGCTGGGTCATCTGGAAAGGTCGACCCACTTTGAAATGGAAAGGTCAAGATGGAAAGTGGAGAGATGTTGAATACTTGCATTTGATGACTACTAGAGAATAGCCCTGGTAACCTTAATGACATGTTTGCTATAACAGTCTTGTCTTTGTAGACTTGCTCTGCAAGAATTAGAAGTATTTTGCATTACTACCAGTATGGCTATAGAAAGGTGATTTTAAGGTGAATTATGTATAAGGTAAAGATGTCATAATTTGCCTGCATGATAATGATCCAATTTATCCTCTTGATTTTACGATAAACCTTACCCATAAAGAAAACATTCAACCAAAATTTTGCCAAATTTTACACCTCATGGATCGTCACCCAATGCTTTACAATGACATTGACTGTCCCTTTATAGAGAGGAACAGCCCAGGCTATAGGTACTGTCCCGCCGGATATGACCTGAGGTCAAAAGGTAATTTAGAATATGGGCCATCAACATTTTCTGCTCCCTTGAATATTCAATATTTCATTTCAGGGTTCACATAAATTTGACGTTTATTGCTCTATTCTCATATACGGCCTGGCTGCTGTGAATATTAAAGGCCCTTTCAGACAGCGCGGCTATATGCTCGAAATACCCATCCACAACCAGGTCAGTTTGGAGAAAAATCATTGAGATAGATTGCAGAAAAGAAATTAATATCTTACAGTTTGGAAACAGACTTTGTTTAGCAGAAAAAAGAAATACATTCATACATAAAACAGAAATAATGTATTTCAAGTCGACAAAAAGCAGATATTATGCTCTTTAACAGCAATGAAGGTTTAGTTTCAGCCCTGAAGATGTGTAGATAGGATGTACAGCTCCCTATCAGTGCCTATGTGCATAATTCATGACATAAGCTTTACCTTGTATCTCCAGCCAGAGTCCTGACCTACATATACACCTATATCTGCTGCAGTACAGTGTAATGAATTGAGCTGAGGCTGCTGCTCTGTGCTGATAGCCTTATATGAACACATCTCATCACTTATAGAGTAGATGGTGGTAAAACTCAGAGGGAAATAGTAATGGGCTTTCAGCCAATATTGGAAACCGGTCATTTTTGAAGAGCCAATATTATTAATTTTTGGTATTATTTTCTTTACAACCCACAATGAACATAATAACGACCAGATTAAGCTTTTTTCCCAATGTCGTAAAAAAATATCCTTATCTTTTAGCTTGTCTCATGATCATCTCTAAATGTAGGGCCCCAGTAGAGTCTGTATCTGAGTGCTGACTTGAGCCAGATGTCATGTGTTATCACCAAATTTCTCACCAAAGCAGTATTACAGTGTAGTCTACATGGCGATCTTTATCCTGATTGTTGCCTGCAGGGAAATCAAGTACAGCCAAGTAGCAATATCGTTGAAGTCAATTTAGTGCTAACAATTCTTCTTGTGGGTATAGGGAGTCAAGTGGTTTGACTTTGTAGTCTTGAAAGCTCAATTTTAAGATGTCTGCATCTACGGCCATCTTTGGCTGTTTGATACTGATAGCATCATGTAATGCAGAAACTCATTTTAAAGCTTTTTAATGAGCAGAAAACAGATTGAAAAGAAGCCAGAAAATTTCATGAAGCTTGCTAGCAAGTGATGGCCATAGTAATGATAGGATTTGTAATGGAAACATGTTTGCAATTCAAAGTGTGCATTTGTATTCAACATGTAGGTATATGTTGATCCTTTACACTAGGGATTTTTTGTGACAGAATTCCAATATGCAAAAAAGTCTGTTGGAATGGCCTGAGGGCTGTTTCACCTGTATTAATGTCCCAGACTTTCCCCACTGGAATCACCACTTCTGCCTGTGAAATTACCTTTTACTGTTGGTCAATGGTCCGTGCCATCTCAGTAATGTTGATTAGATAGCAGGGTAGCACACAGTCTGCAAAGATAATGTCCTCGAAGACATTTTCTGGCACAGACTTTCCATGAAGGAGAGAGTCTAATAAAAACATAGCATAAATGTTTATAAAAGGGGTACTATTTCTTCTGATGTCTTGCTTTGATAACCTTTTGGACATGTTGAACATGGCAACATTACGTTCGCCCTAACTACATATTACAAGTTGGAAAGTAGGGCAGGAGTCCCATAGGTGATTATACTGCTAAGCAACCAGTAAAATATCTCAGGATCTGTGTACCAATGTCCCCAGATCATACAGTGTGTGAACTTTATCATTTATACAAACAAAACAGCTTTTTGGTTGCCCTGGAATCTGTATCCCAAGAGGCACTAGCAAAACATTCACATCTCTCAGTGCTGAATGTGATGCTATGTTTCCCTTTGTCAGATAATAACATCTCTCACCAATAATCCACATCATGAAATCCACTCGGGAGGGATTATAAAGACTGCATAGCCAGTCATTGTTACACTACAACAGTACAATAAGATGTAATCCTGAATTCATCTGTAAATATTGACATTGTTGCATGGAAACATTTATCAAGAGGGTCTTACCAGATGTGTTGTAGCAGGGGTGGATTATTTTATACAGTTTATGCTGGGAGTATACATCAAGGCAGCGTACAGCATTAGTAAGAAGCAACATGCCAGGCTAGACATTAAACAGGCAAGTGCCGCTGGAATTCCAAACACCAAGCAACAAGTACGGTGGAAAACTTGCCAAACTTGGATAGATTTTTCGAGATTTATTCCATGACAAGAAGATAGAGAAGACCCATATGGATTCGAAGGAAAGCAACTTGAGCAGACGTTTGTTTTCTATCGTGCAAAAATCGGTGTTAACAACAACATTAAAACTGTTCCTTGATAAGGTGTTGTTGTTTTGAAAGTGAAATGTACTAAGATAGGGTTAGATTAAAACTTAACTTCTGCAGAAGTTACATGTAGGTATCAATTTGTTTTGTATATATACACAGGCATAAACCAGTGTGCTAATGTCCCAACAGCCTACATACAAGTACAGTGTACAACACTGTAAACTTTGCACAGCTACTGATGCGAACTGGACCGGAACTCCCCAGGGGGTCACCTCGAAAAGCCCCCTATCGCTGGATGTTTGGAAGTTGTTCTAGAGGGGTCTCACAGTGTACAAAAACAAGCAGAGTAGTCTACTCTGTAGTGCCAGAAAGCAGGTATTGTCTGGATAAGAAGTGGAGCCCTGTGGGCCAGGGGGTAAGCCTGCTGGTGGTCACATGCATGAAGTTCCGGGACAGTGAGGTCATTTTACCACAGCAAACATGGGAATGTAGGGGTCACCACAGGTCAATGGAACACAGAGCTGGGAACATTATCTCACTCAGAGGCTCACAAGGGTGAACCCCATTCCCAGGATGTTTGTTATGGGTAGTTATGGCTTGATTTAAACGATTAAGATGTTGAGGTGGGTTTGATGTTGAAGAGGTTTTGTCTGCTGCCTTGTTTGTATGATAAACGGTTACTCTAGTCTAAGAAGAATACGTTGGATGATCTTGAGGGATTTAATGAAATTTGAAGCAAATACACATTAGGATTTCATTGATTAGCTTGTGATATTGGCAGAAATCAGTGATATCATTATCTATTGTTGTCACCTTGGCAAAAATCATTGGCATCAGGGGTTGTTGCAATGGCAGAAATCAGTTGTCACCAAATCCATGGCAGAAATCAGTGGCATTATCATTAAAGGTTGCCACCAGGGCAGAAATCAGTGACATCATCATTGAGTGCTGTCATCAGGGCAGAAATCAGTGACATCCTGATTAAGGGTTATCACCATGGCAGAAATCAGTGACATCATGATTAAATGTTGTCAATTGGCAGAAGTCTGTGACATCATCAGTAAGGGGTATCAGTATCGTAATGATCAGTGACGTTGTCATTAAGGGCTGTCAATACAGCAATAATTAGAAAGATTGAGACCAAACATTGTCAAGAATTTTCAGCTGTCTTTAGTCATCTTCAAATAAAATAGCCCACTACTTCCAGCATGTGACCAGTCCTGACTAGGGGTGGGTACCGGTACAGAAAATTCAGGTCCAGGTCCGGTTCAGGTCCAAAGGATCAGGTCCAGGTCCGGACCTGAACCTGGACCTAATTCAGTATGACTCATACCAATGGTCCATTTCACTACAAATACATCTGTTTGGTGGAGTATTAGACTTAAACTGGCGTTTTAAAATCCTACAACGCTATTTGCACCTGTGCGATTGGCTGTATAACTTGGTAGAAATTTCTATAAACGCTACTCTACTTTGCTCTTGTTATTTTCTTCCACCTGCAAGCGCCAAAACGTGTGAATGCCTGATGAAATAATATGTTAATTTTCTTATCGGTCCAACATCCGGTCCACGTAATTTTTTCAGGTCCGGTTTTTCTGGACCGGTCCAATAAGAAAAACCGGTTTTGTACCGGTACGCTGTACCGATACCCAGCCCTAGTCCTGACGCCTCAATTCAAGATCAGCCATTGGATAGAGCATTGCAGAAAGCTTGTAGCATATCGTCCCCCAAACCTTTCAGTGTCCTTCAGACTGGTACAGGGTCATCATTTTACCAGAGAAGATGGATTATCAGGTCATCAGCGGTGAACAGCAGGGCTGTTTGATTGCCAGAGCGCTGATGAAACATGTTGGTGTGTAATTATACATTTCTGCAGGGAATGGTCAGGTTCAGATATTTCCTGACACATGTTCAGTCATTGTGTCTGGTACGTAACGTGTTGCAATTCATCTTTTTGACAGTCATTGTATGTATATTGTAGAGTGGATTTTCTGCAAGTAAACAAAATTCAGCTTTACATGTATCCTATGAAGTTAGCTGATATAAGATGCCTAAATTATAGATGCCTAAACTAGGAGTTCATAAGGAAAGATGTATACTGCAGTATATAGGTACTAAACTTTACAAAATCCTGTTCCTTTAAAATTTTATTGATGATATGTTGATGAAGGTTTGACATCTAGTTAAAATGATTTGCAAGATACATTGTAACAGTACTTTACTCAAGCAACTGCATAAATTTTTGTCAGTCACTGAAGAAAGGTAGTGAATGCTACCTGAAACATCTGACTGTTCCCAAAATCTATGTTGAAAAAAGATTTGTCGATGTTAATGTGTTTAGTGAATCCTGAAATACAAGTGTTTAGTTCCCAGGGGAAATTACCCCCTTGCTGTAATTTGACTGGGTGGCCGCAGATCCAATTAATGCATACATCATTTGACTAATCTCTCTCCCCAAATGCAATGAACTTCCAAGAACACTAAACCTTGTTCTCAGACAATTTCATTTTGGTTCTATGTTCTTCTCTAAAGGTTATGGAATGTTTCAGTTATAATTTGCATTAAAGGTATACAGATTAGATGTTGTAAATAGATAACCTCTGACTTATGTGGGTTGACAGAAAAGTAGCTTGCAGATGAATTGGATGCTCATATTACCATAATTGATTAGGTAATCAAGTTATACCCTTTTACCGGTGCTAATCGTATGCCATAGTATATGACCTACCTGATGCTATACAATATGGTACTCTATTATATGTTGAAATGATCGGTCATGGATGTGTGAGGAATTGGACAATTATATTTTAAATAAATGTCCAAAACAGATGGCCCTAGATGATACAGAATTTTGACAATTTGGAAAAAAAATTATTCAGTTGTTGTTTTCTCAATGGTGAGATATGATGCATGAATACTACAGATATACGTATAGCAGATTTGGAAATAAGTGAATTAAGGGCATGTTTAGTTGTAGTTCTACATGTACTTGAAAAAATATTTCTCCACTTTTGCAAAAGAATGATAAAGAAAGCTCTGGTGAATGAAAAGTAAAATTGCTAGTTGCATAATTTTGTAGCCTCAAGCAAAGGAATCCATTGATCTGTCTGGTTTTATCGGATGAAATAATCAATACTTTATGCCTTGAGCCATGTTCCATCAGTAAGTAGGTTAGTATCTCACATATACATCATTGGTACATGGTTATGCATAATAGCTATATTGGAGGAAGAACACAAGGAAAATAAGATAGTGCAGCCCAAATTCAAAGACTGAAGTTATCTTCCTTGGTGTTGTTAGACAAAACCTATGACTTTTCAAAATCATATTTTCCCTCACTGTTCTTACGGCATTTCTTTTTCCATCAGCATTTCTTTTTCCATGTCTGTAATCCATAAGAAAAATGTGATTGCAAATGCGTAAATCAAAATCTGAAGACTTTTTGAAGCTTTCACGTCCAAGTGAAGTGAAACCCTGTAGTGAACACAGCCCTAGCATGCACGCTGTCCCACACAACAGAGTATGTTACCAGCTGCATCTGACAGGTCTGACAAGCTCTGGTGTAAGATATCCTTTAATAACCCAGCTGGGAAAGTTATCTTCCCATAAGAAAAGCAGCAAATGAGAAACACTTACTAGCCCGAGGTGTCTTGGGCTGGTTCCCGTGTGAAAGAGGAGCGAGGAGGTTTCTCCATGTTGTGGGAACTTTGGTGGGGAGGGAGGCGGAGGTCAGACATGTTGGTGTAGGCCAGCAGGAGAAGTGAACCTGGAACAGTTGGGAGTGTTTGGTTTAGGGCACAGGAGAGGATGGACCTGGTTAGGGGTGATGGATAGGGCAGATGTGACAGGGGAATGCCCACTTTAGATGCCTCTCTTTCTAGTTCTGCATTTTATTTAGCAGAGTGACATCATAGATGATGGCCCACAGTCGCAGGCAAGCTATTTCGATTTCCTGTAATTTGTAGTATTCTTATCCCATAGTTTGTAATGACATGGCCACATTTCGCGTAATTTCTTCCTGAATTTAGTGTAATATGTAAGCAGTCCTGAATTTAACGTTAAGTGTTGATAGGACCCCCATGTAGACCCTCAGAGATGCATCAGCTACTATATTGGTATTGAACATACATTCCAATAGATTGTAGCTATAATGTTACTCAGCTTCTTTTCGACATTATAGTATATTCTTTATTTCGCAGAACCTTTTTCAGCTGTCCTTAGCTCAAACTCATAGAATGGAGGAATATTTATAAGAATGGCGAAGAATGCAGCAAAGCTGTAAACACTTGAGGCTATCATCGTCTTGTCAAGCCTTGGAAGTATGTGGTATTGATATATATCTTTCTCCACGTGGAAAAGTCATTTTGAAGATAAAACTCTTTTCCATGAATATGATGGTCTCACTGACAACATAACTGCCATCAATGGAATAAATCTCCATGTTATAGGTTGTATGTCTGAAATGCATATTCAGAATATATCTTCTGCAGAATTAGTGAAGACATTTTGTTTCTTGAAAAGCGTTACAAAACGTTACTGATGGAATCAACAGACAAGCATTTAGAGTGGAGAGGGAAGCTTTTTTGCTGGAGAGAAATGCGGCTGTGTGGCACAAATGTACGAAGAATATTCATGGTGCCCTTTAGAACGGTCCAACACGTAATAGGGTAGTGACCTCTTGGAATTTACAGAGAAAAAAGAGGCTTGTTGCCTTGTTCCAACATTACATGGTTCACAGGATGGTAAAGGATTCAAATTCTAGCTACATGTCTATTCTAAACAGCTCACGGCATTTGGTGAGGACTAGACCACTATGGTGCAGGGGGTGTAAGAAGATGCTCTAATCTATATGTACATGTACTTTCGTGCAGCTTTTCGATGTAACTGGCAAACTTGTTCTCTTTCAATTCAGTTATAGTTTTAATAGAGTCCAATACTACATTGTATGGTGACATACATTTGTATTGTGGGCATTTTGATAAGTTATGGTATCAATTGCGGATTTGTCTAGGTTTACTTAGACTAACTGTCTGTAAATACATGTACTTGTGAGGTGTAAATTTACACATAGGTGAGAATGTTGGAAGGAAGATATTTCATTTCTGCATGTGAGGTATTTGAGTCGCGTGCTATAGGAAGACATCAAACCGAATGCCTTACATGGTTCTTCATACTGGAAGAGTTTTACACGCATGTGGGTCATGAATGTGAAAAGGAGTGTTATTTTGGCGTTTGTTGGCAAATTGCTGTTTGCGTTTGTTGGCAAGGGACGGGGGAAACTGACACATTACCATCATTTTAGATGCTTACTTTTTTTGCAAGTATGACAACCATTGTGACCAATGAACATCTTTTCTTTCTAGCAGAAGAATTTTATTTCGTATATTTACAACTTGTTAATGACAAATCCATACCTTTTGTATTATGCTTTTGTACATGTGTGGTACTTGTCCCTGTCTTCAAATCTATTGTTCTGTGAAATGACAAATCTTACATCATTGAAAGTACCAGGAGATTGACCAAGATTTTGCCTTTTCTTGTGTTTCTCAGGAGCCACCAAGGAGCTGGGTGCAGCCCTGACCAGAATGTGTATCCGCCACAGAAGTATAGAGGGCAAGCTCAGACATTTTTCAAGGTACGATTCACCTAACCTCCAAGCAGATGTTGGGGTGGAAAACTGTAACGCTAGCCATCTGTCAGGCTTTCCTGATAGTAAATCCTGGGCGATCAGAAAGTGTTTCGATTTTCTAATCCAATAGCTGCTTGGAGATTACCATAATTATACTGGCCATATTTCTTATGCCATTGGTGTACAAAATAGAAAGCTACCAAGTTGTTACAATTTTTGCTGTTAGTACGATGTGATCAAACCAAATCACAGACTAGGCCAGACTGAGAGTCTGACAGTACTAGCCAAGGGTACCAGAAGTGGTAAATGCTATCAGACTTGCGGTCTATGGATTACCTTTAATGAAAGCAGGCTTCATCTATTGAGCACCAAGTGACCATGTAACTATCCTTTATAAATATTGAGGACCGTGTATGGCCTGGAAGGGTATCGATGATCAATATCTCTTAGGGCATTACTGTACTTACAGTGTTTTGGACCAGGCGGTAGTCAATATTGCAGTAGGCAAATATAGATTTTGTTGTCAGTACTATTTCTGTGTATCTCTTGAACAAAAGAAATTAAGAAACAGTATTGGGAGGAAAGCTAACATTGACCTTGGTATGAAATCTTTAATTCCCTCATATACGAAGGACCATTGGGTCAAAACGTGTTTAGCGAAGGAGCTGTGTGCTCACAGCTAAGGGGCTGTGTGCTCACAGCTAAGGGGCTGCGTGCTCGGCGAACGAGCTGTGTGCTCACAGCGAATGGGCTGCGTGCTCGGCGAACTAGCTGTGTGCTCACAGCAAAAGGGCTGTGTGCTCGGCAAAGTACATGTGTGCTCACAGCGAAAGAGCTGTGCGCTCACAGCAAAGGGGCTGCGTGCTCGGCGAAGGAGCTCTGCGCTCACAGCAAAGGGGCTGCGTGCTCGGCGAAAGAGCTGTGTGCTGCTCACAGCAAAGGGGCTGCATGCTCGGCGAAGGAGGTTGTGCACCAGGCTGAAGTTTGCCGCTGATTGGTAGCCGCCGATCCAGCCGCCGATTCGTCATTAGACAAAACATAGCATCATTCAGACGCCCATCCGAAGAAACTAAAAATTCCTAATATCCTTTAAAAGCTTAAATGGACATCAAGAACTGCTGGATATTGTCTATTACCACCCAATATATGTATGTATAAACATAAATGATAACAAAAAGTATTATATCAACGATTAAGGACAAATAATAGGCCCAATCGGCGGCCAACTTCAGCCTGGTCTAAAATCGGCTGCCATACGGCTTGTAGAGCAATCTGCTACTTATCTAAACGTGGCCCGTGAATTTGAGACGAATTTAGATTTTAGCAAACCCTAACGTATTCAAAAAAGGGTATCAAATCTTACGGGTCGGATTTAATTAATGAACTAGAGGGGAATTAACTAATAGGAAATACCCAAGCAAAGGGGGGTTAAAATCGGCTGCCAAATGCAAACGGCTTGTAGGGCAATCTACTACGTATCTAAACGTGACCCGTTAACATTTAAGAGGCACTTAAACCTTATATACTAAATGAACTAGAGCTCAGTGCCGATTTCTTATAGACCAAACTGATTCAACTCAATTAGCTCCCTTCTAGTTCATCAATTAAATCCGGCCCGTAAGATTTGATACTTGTATTGAAAACGTTGGGGTATAAGCTATCTAAATTCGTCTTGAAAGTTCACGGACCACGTTTATATAGTAGCAAATTGCTCTTCAAGCCGTATGGCAGCGTATTTTAGCGTCCCCTTTGTTTATTAGTTAATTCCCCTCTAGTTCATTAATTAAATTCGGCCCGTAAGATTTGATATTTGTTTTGAATACGTTAGGGTATGCGCTATCTAAATTCGTCTTAACATCCACGCCACGGGCCACGATAAGTAGCAGATTGCTCTACAAGCCGTAAGCCTGATTTTAGACCAGGCTGAAGTTGGCCGCCCAATTGGGTCTATTATTTGTGCTTAATCGTTGATATAATACTTTCTGTTATTATCTATGTTTATACATAGTATAATAATTGGGTGGTAATAGAGTTCTTGATGTCCATTTAAGCTTTTAAAGGAAATTAGGAATTTTGAATGGGATGCTATATTTTGTGTAATGACGAATCGGCGACTGGATCGGCGGCTACCAATTGGCGGCCAGCTTCAGCCTGGTGTTACAGCCCCTTCGCTGTGAGGCCTGAGCACACTGCGGAGCTCCTTCGCCGAGCACACAGCCCTTTCGCTGTGAGCACACAGCTCGTTCGCCGAGCACACAGCCCCTTAGCTGTGAGCTCACAGCTCCTTCGCTAAAATACGTTTTGACCCAATGGTCCTTCGTACTCATAAACATTTTACATGTGTATGAGTGGTCTATACCTAAACGTTCTGTGGTTGTACAACTTATAGTGATCTTAATGTTCGATGATTGTACCACTGTTACAATGGTTTGAACGTTCCATGGTTGTACTGCTGTTACAGTGGTCTAAACGTTCCGTGGTTGTGCCAATGTTACAGTGGTCTAAAAGTGACTTGGTTGTACCATGTTGTACCACTGATACAGTGGTCTAAACGTTCCATGGTTGTACCACTGTTCCAGTGCCATACTAGAGAAGCTGGTGACACCTCTCCAGGACAGAATGGAGGACTGGAAGAAGGATGCTACCCAGCTGGACAAGGACCATGCTAAAGGTGAGTTGAACCTCTAGAATCTTTTGTCAATGATGTATATATGAAGCAAATGCCTCCAAGTTGAACTCCAGGTATGTTTTAAAGTTCCATCAAAACTTAACATTTATGTGTATAGATAGATACTGGCAATGGTAGTAAGATTGCTAAAAATCCAACCGTCTTCCTGTTCTGAAGTGAGCGATCTTTGAACAAAAAGAATCGGAAGTTGCAAACTATGCCCTGCTACAGTACAGGTCCCATGTGAAGAAATTAAGATGTATGAAGGTTACAGCTGTATCAACAATTGAGAATGTTATCTGACAATGTCAAATGAGATTAAAGCCTTACAAAAAAGGACCTTCAACAATTATGAAGACAAATTGTGTCACCTGTTGCAATCAAGATCTTTTTAAGGAAACACATAAGGACTACAGCTGTACGGAGTCCACATGCTGTTTAAAATGTTTCCAAACATTGTCTAGTCCAATTATAGCTTGACAAGAAAAAGGAGCTTCATCAATTCAATGTTGTATTCAAGAAACAGAAACAGCTATACAACAACATATATCATTCAGTCTACAGCTAGTGAAAAATGTTTCCAAGCATTGTCCAGTCAGGTTATAGCATGACAAAACAAGACCTTCAACAACAATGAATACAGATTGAAGCCCTAACACTTAATCCACAGGCCATCTGCATAATCCTGCCCTTTACATGCTCCCTTCCATCACGTAAGCCTTCAAGGTAATCCAATTACCACTAACATAGCCTGCTTGTCCTTGGTATGACCTTGTCAATTCCCTCCCTGGCCTCTTGTAACTTTCCTGTCCCTTCCACTCAGGCAGTTTGGCCTCACAAATTTGATTCTAGGATGACATTGTCTGGAGATCCCCAAGGCTAATGTAGGAGAATCAAACTGATAGAACACTGTATTACAACCATTAAAGTCTTTTTTCTGGTGGTTGAAACGATTTTGAAAAATACTGGATTTGGAAAAATATAAAAGTTGGCTATCAGTTGTCAATTTCTTTCTAATGATAATAATATTCTATGTTTTGTCTGTATTACTATTCATATCATGGGAATATTCGATTCAAGATGATGTACAAGAAGTTTGTTTTATTTGGAACAATTTTTTTTTAAGTTGCAAAAATCTATTTGTATTTGATGTTATCCACAGTATCACATTCGTCTGGCCCAAGTAGATGTACCTGAATGGTCATGTCTGCAATAACATGGGTCAAAAACTCCCCCTTCCCTTTGCAAAATGACTAGGTTGATAACTTCCTACTGCATAATTTCTCAATTAAAGGATTTGTTTCAAAAAGCACATTTACGCCCATGGATGTTCCTATTTTCCCTGGTTACCTATTAAGATCTCTAATTGCTGGTCTGATTGTTGAACCAGGCCCTGTTATGACCTCTGCTAGATTTAACTACATTTTGTACATGTACATAATCTCCTTACCCCTGAAGTTGGTCATTTGTAGCTGGTGTAGTCAGTCAGTTGAGGCACAAAGTTGAGGCCATTCAACATACATATTGAAAAAGGATGGGAGAACTTTCTTTCGCATTACTTTTTTTTTATTTCGAGTCAAGAATGATCCTGAATACAGTTTTTAGATCTAGGATCCTGCTTGGTCAGATGATTCGAAATCATCAGCATAGCTAGGCCAGTAGTCTATTGTTGGTGTGCCAGCAGGTGCCATTGTTTGTTCACAGATCAGTCTCTGGTGTATTTGTTATTGTTGAACATTTCCCAAAGGGCCACTAGACTTTCACGTCTGAAAGACATGCTCTAGATGGTGGCTCCAAAAATCTTTTAAAAAATCAACACCGATATTCTTTAATCTTTAGAATATCATAAGCATGCTCCAAAGTTTTGTTGGTTTGAATTACAGATATACAAAATGCTAAAGATTAAACTAAAAGATTAAACCATTAAACCGTTGGTCATATTCATGTTACAAAGAAAGCAACTTGAACAAGACACAGGTGCACCCAGCTGTTGGCTGTGAACTTTTCTCTCAGTCCTGTTGGCTCTGTTAAGTCTTCAATGTCTCCCGCAAGGGCAGTTAAGAGAATACATACATAAATCAAAAGTTACTGCAATTATAGCTGGAACTTCCCTCCATGCCCTTGCAACAACCTCCGTCCCCGATGGCTCTTTAGGATGCTGTGCGGAGAGGGCAAGCCAGGGGCGGAATGGGCCCATCTGTCTCTGACTGCGCCTGATGGGGCCGTGCAATTGGATGGCACAGAGAAAATCCCTGCGATACATGTGCTATTCCATCTCACGTTTGATGGCTTCCAAGTTGAATATAGACTGGACAGTAGGATACCTTCCAAGTTGACAGTAAACCCTAAGAAGGGAATAAAAAAAAGGCGCTAGGAGGTCCATTATCAAACTTGACCTTTCTTTTCCCAAACTCTACCCACATACTAAATATCATATGGATCATGCATTGATAACTTCTCAAGTTATACTTGCGATAGACAGACATGCGCACAGACAAACGGTACCAAAAACATAACCTTCTTGGCAAAGGTAATGAATTTCTCTTAGAATGGAAGGAGGATAAAACATAGGCTGGAAAAAAATTAAAATCCTTCCAAGGGTGTTTGAATTTCATACTTTGAAACTGATATTAGATTATCTTTTGCGGAAGCCCCCCTTGGTTTGCCTCCCATAATTCTGTCTGGGTCTCCAGACTAGTAGTTCAACCCTGTAGTGCATGGGGTTGAGAATGTGATGGATCCATCTGTAAAGGTGGATCCGACAAATTACGGTCACCACCGCTTCAGCAGGAGGAAATGGGAAGGGCAGGGGTGGCTGGGGCTGTAATCTGGAGGAGTGGACCAGGCTGTGGTGTCCCATGAATAAGGGCAGACTTACTGCTACGCAATGGGGTAATGCAGGCAAAGAAATAAGTATTATGGCACTCCAAGAATCATGAAATTTCATTTAAAAAAGTACATCTTTCGTATGTAAAGACTAAGAGATAGTGCATTACAGGTATAGATGTAAAAGCTGGAATATATATATCAAAATATGTTGTTGTCCTTTTGTAACTTGTTAATGATTTTTTTTATAATAGAGTACAAGAAAGCCAGACAAGACATCAAGAAGAAATCTGCTGACACTTTAAGATTGCAGAAGAAGGCCAAGAAAGGTAAAGAAAATTTTTGTGGAAGAGCTCTGATTTCTCTGTACCATTTTCATTATATTAACACAATTTACTATTGCATTCCTTGATAGCTCTTTATGAATCCTCAAGAAGCATGTTTGGTGTTAGATTGATGCTAATGTTTCTATTGTCTTTTGTTTGTTTGAAATTTTTGTCTTCTCTATTTTGAATCCAAAAAAGATTTCATTTCAGGAGGTGCCATTTTGCCACCAAAGTATAGTCTGTGTTGCGACTTAAAATAGACATACATGTAAATGGTCCAATAATTTGAATAAAAGAAGAACACGTCCAAACTCTACTATACATTTGTAGTATTGGGAACTAGACAGGTTTTCCTTTGTACTCTTTTCACAACCATCACACAATGCTTCCTACTTCTGTACCTGCTTCACTTGTACCGCTGTGTCTTACCTCTTTCAAAGACATGTTCCACCAGATGCTCTGTTGTCCAACATTTCAATAGAACTTTTTTGTAGACGCTCCCCAACTGATTATAGGTCTACAACTCGAAGAAGAAAATACCACAAGAATACTTAAAAACACAAAAATGCTATGGACGCTTGGGCTAGGGAAATGCAAATAGGGACACCAATATGGCACTATGGCAGTCAGCACCTGTCTGTTTCATAGATGCAGAAGATGTATAAAAACACTAAATGCCTTGGCCTTAGCTGGTGGAACTTGTCTTACAAAGAGTGTGCTGTCCTTGTGCAACCTTGCTGTTCACTCCTGTCATGACTGTTTCCAGCTACCTTTTGTTTAAAGTTTGTTCTGCCTTTGTTTACAAATGAGTTCACTTGGCATGGAGATACAACACTCGAAAATAGAAGTCATATTTCACAGAGATGACAAATGGAGGTGGTTGTAGGGTCAAGAAGTTCAGTGGAATGTTTATAAATCTTATAATTTATGCGTGCTTTTTTTTACACTATGTGTATATAGACATTGACGTATGTGTGCTTGAATTGGTACTTACACATTGTAACAAACACATTCATGTCTTCCTGATTTACAACAACAGACTTTGATGTTTTGCATGCTTCACGCTTTTACAACTGATTGTTTCCAAATCCCTTGAACTGTGATCTGTCTGCAAGTCCTCTGACATCAACCCAAAGACATGCACTTAATGAAGACCATGCTTCTAGCTATGACCTCACCAAAGCTTTAGTCTGGATTTTTCTGTACAATCAAAACACTGTTGTATTGAAACATCACGGAGAAAACAAAGTGATGGCAGGGTATCGGGACTTTGCTAATCTTTTTCAAGAAAATAATGATTGTTTCTTGGTTGAAAGATATCGGTTATGTTTGGATGAATATTCAAACAAGTAGAAGATTATCCCTTTGATAAATGTCTAAATGTTGCTATATAGGATACAGCAATACTTGTTGCATTACACAACATTTAGTTTTCTTCTGCATGACTCTCATGCATTCATTGGCTTTGCTGTCCACTTTTTGTACATGAACATTTAACATGCACAACTTTTCAACCTTAATGCTGTATGCCTACAGAGCATTTGCACTTTCTGAAATTTTCTCTTTTTTAAAACTGCCAAGTAAAACTTGTTTCTCCTTTGTTTAATTCTCATACCTAGCACATAACATGCACTTCAACCAAGCTTGCTTGTTGGGTAAGTTGGTTTATCCAGAATGTGTGCCTCCTGTCAGAAGTCAGTGGTACTGCACCTTTGCCCCAGTCAGCATCCATGTCACTGCACATTTTCCGTGTGTTGTTTGCATGAGGAATTTTAATGGTCATGCCATTTGACAGATGGAAGTAATATGTCCTGTTTCTGTTTCTTTCATGTTCTTGCATCTGTGGTATTCCTTGGTAAGTCAATCAAAGTTGACTGCTTGCCTGTGCGATCCACCTATCCCACATTTCACTGCATCGCTGCACTCCTCTCCTGGCCTGGTATCCATCCTATTCTAGCTCCAGTACGCTTTTCTGATCGCTGTCCCTGCCTAATAGCCTGGTTGAATACTCACCTAAATTATAAGCAAGAGCTCTTATTGGCTTGGAGTCCTATAGTTCTTAGTAGCAGCATGCTAACGGGATTGAACAAGCATTTTGAAGTTCGATCTCAGTTGCACTGTTACCAAGAAATTTTCCATGTCTGAACATTTTAAAGGGCAAGATGTTTAAAAAGGAACTGGTGCTAGACTGTTTTGCAAGGAGGTGATCAAATGGGTGAATCGGAGCTAGAAGAGAATGGATACCAGGCCACCTCTTTTCCCTTGCTTCTTGCACGTCTTGTGGTGTTGGATTAATAATTTACTGGAATTGTTTTTATTTCCAATACTTCATGGTTAAGCTGAACTTTGTTTGAATCTCCTTGTTTTATTTCTTGCTTTTTTTTCATTCCTTCGCGTACATAAAAAGCAGGCCCTGGCCTTGAAAAAAGAGCAAAAAATTTGATGTTGATCTATGGTCATTGATCGATATGTACAAAAGTCAGTTGCTATGTGTTGTTTTGATGAAACATCCACTTAAAGCTATGCTGTGTTTGGTATAACTCCGGTATAACTTTGGTTGGCCAAGTTTTCCTTGCTTTTCTTGTCTTTGAGTGCTGTAAGACTTGTTTCTTCATGTTACATCTACAGATGTACATTAGAATGTGTATCTCTTATTGTTTGGTTGCAGGTAAAGCGGATGTGCAAACGCAGCTAGACACTGCCCTACAGGGGGTCAATGAACTGTACCAGGCGTTAGAGGAAGCCGAGAAGAACGCTGTTCGGAACGCGCTGATCACGGAGAGAAGCCGTTTCTGCGTGTTTGTGTCGTGCATGCAGCCCGTGGTGGAGGAGGAGCTGGGCATGCTGGAGGAGATCACACACCTGCAGTCTGTGCTGGACGACATGGTCAAGATGTCTGCCCAGCCGTACCAGCTGCCGCCCGCCAGCGAGCAGGTCATAACGGACTTGATGAGCGGGGAGAGCACGCCGTGGGGGCAGTTCCACACCCCGCCCAGCTCCCCCAGCTCTATCGGATCCCGCAAGTCGTCCATGTGCAGCCTGAGCAGTATTAACAGCTCGGATTCGCGGTCGTCTGGGTCTCCATCGGCGCACTTCCGCTACCGCAGTCTGTCACAGCCGCCGCCGCCCCCAATGAGGTTGTCGAGCGTTTCGTCACACGATTCTGGGTTCATGTCGCAGGACACGTTGTTCCTAAGACCGCCGTCACCTTCGAACTTCAGCGACTCTAGTGCCAACCAGGTAAGCTTTCTGTCCAGTGAGTTGGAGAACGAAGTTTTAGGTGAAGTTTCTTCATCCATTTAGTTTTGGGACCAAATGATGATCAGTTTCAGATTACCTTTTGGTTTTTAGAGACTCAGTAATGTAGGGGCTACTGTGGGTAACTGAACATAGATGTGGTGGTCAAGAAGAATACACAAATTCGGGAGAAAGAATATCCTGCGCTTGCCAGCAAATGTCAGCTTACTGTAAAGGGGGAAATATTTGCAAGGATTTAATTTGCAGTGGCGAGAAATTGGAGTTGTCACGTTCAAACTGCAGGGTTTTACTGTAAAGAGGAATGTTCACTGTGGTTTGTGGTTAAGGGGTCACTGAAAAACGCAACCTTAAAACCACCGCAAACATTTCTCCTTTTTCAGTATCATATCCCCACTGTTTCTTCAGTAACCTTCTAGATACAGGAAACCATATTGATGGGAGAAAGCTTTTCAGTCCAAACGGTAATGGGACACCTGAGGATACTGTACTGAGCTTAGATATTGTGATTTTTTGTCACATGTGATTGATGAGTGATTTCAATCGGAGAAATCAATTCAAGGCAGAATTCTAATCAGTCAACGAGAATCAATAATTGTAAAGTTTATCTCCCATTGGGACCGTACCCATGTGTGATGGGGTGTTTTCAATTCAGTTATATCATGTGGACTGAACTTTCCTGAATGTAACATTTTACTTCGGTTGATTTTGTTCTATTGAATGTTTGAACCCTGGCATCTGTAGGTGAAGTACACATCAAGTTCAAAAGGGGTTAAAAATGGTGGTAGGGAGACTCAGACTATTAGAAAACTCAAAACAGAATTTCAGAATCTGTGACAGTAAGCAAGGTTTCATCTACAGAACCTGGCAGCCTCCAAACCAACAGTCTCTACTAATATCCCAACATCAACTATAGTCGTGTAACCTCCTAATGTACATGTGTGCATAATGCTTTAATAAAGGCTCACCCTGATATACTACTTATTTAACCCTTCTTTGGCATGCTGAATCGTTTTGAAATAAATGGTAAGTAAGTTGTGCATGGATACATTTTGTGTCTCCATCCATTCAATACTTTTCTTTTTCATTTTATTCACAGTTTTTGATATTAAAGATCATCCTACTGTAACCACCCTTTTCTGTTGATCATAAACTTATCACTTTGTTTTGTATCATTTCCATTGTGAATGTTGTCTAACCTTGATGCTATTCTAGTATATAGAGCGTATTTTACCTACGTGATGTTGATTTCCATATCTATCGAAAGGATTTTTGTTGCAATGAAGAGGGTGTCAAAGACCTAAATACTGTTGGCAATATTGATGTCCTCATGTACACTTCAATAAATTGCATTTCTGGGCATATAGAGCTCCAGATATTTTGAGATGTAAATCATTTCAGTTTGGCCATGTTAATTTGATTAAATGGATGGGACCCCAAAACTTCTGCAAATTTGCGATTTAGAAAAAAGTTTGGCATTGACTTTGGCATTCTATGACTTAAGTACATTGTAGCTGTTTTTTTATATTCTTGCAGTCTATTACGCTCATTTTGCAGCTGCTTTTTGCGACTTACAGTACGGTTGGAAATGTTTTTATTCTGGAAACGGATGGAAATGCATGTGCAGATGTCATCTATGTATACTAGTAATCAAATCAACTTGACCTTATTCAATGAAATGCAAAATGGGACACCAATATTGCAGCAGACCCACCAATAACATCAGGTGAATACGCTCTATATAGAATCACCCCCTCCCTCGTAACCCCTAATCCAGGCTGCCACTCTGCAGAGAAGGAACACATGGAACACGTGGGGGCATGGGTCAATGGGGTCCACAGTGGAAAGGAGAAGAAAACCTCTGTCGGGGGTGTTCGCTGGTGTGAGCGAGGTTCGTTTAGCGGACGGAACGTCCCTATAGCTTCAAGCACAGTTTGGGTGGCAAGGGGAAATTAGTCGAAGCTCGTGAACATAACGTAATGCTATCCTATCACACACGCACATCCCTGGTTTCCATGGTAACTAACAACATCATGTTGATTGATTTCCACTGAGTTAATCACTCATCAATCATTTGTGAGATTTTGTTGTAATTTTCATGCACTCTCTAATGTGACTCTCCCAATTAAATCATGTTACATAGGGCTAGGGGGGCTTGTTGTAATGTCCAGCCCCCCTATAAGGATGCAACACAAGTTGAGGTGTACATTGATTGGTTCACTATCTAATCAATCTTGATGTACATGTAACACTGTTGATAAAGATAAGGCAATAGATACCTGCAATACTTCTCTTCTTCAGTAGAGGGCCACATTAGTCTTCTTCCTTGGTTTTCTGCTGTAGAGCAATCTCTAACTCATTCTCTCACATATAATGCTGAGAGAAATTTTGAATATCTGGATTTAGCAGTTGCCCAAACTTGCTGGTATAGACTCAGAAAGTTGGCAAATTAAATCCAGCTCTTTCAACAAGAATCCAGGTTGGAAACCTAATGTGGCCAACGAGCATGAGTCTACCTGTGTGCACATGTACACACTCTCTTCTTCTCTCTTCCTCTCCTCCTATAGATGTCAGAAAATCCAGTAAAGTACCTTGAGGCAGTCCTCTCACAGGTAGAACTCTCAGGCTTTCTCTTTCTCTGCACTGTGCTCCCTTCAGACATGACAGAAGTGTCAAAACTAGTGCTGTAAAATTACTGAGACCTCTAACAATATATAAAAGACATACATTTGTACACAATATAGCCAAACCAAGTCAAGATTGGACATGTGAAACTTTTACAGTGGAACTTCACTGTAATACAACAACAGGCTATCAGAATTTACCTTTGCCATTGTCTTCAAAATTCAATGCTTACTAACATACAAATCATCAACACTTCTGCACAGCACTTAACTGTACAAGTATGTGCTCTGCTTATACAGACTGTGCTCTGGTGGGAGTTAAGTAAATTCTGCAGTGCTTTGATCTTTCCTTCTCCATTTATGGTACATGTAGATAACTGTCGCTTTGATTGTAATAACAGCTTTGCTGAATTTTTACTGATTGCTGTGACAGTTTTCATATAACTGTTTTCTTGTATTCCAGATGACTGTTGCAATTGAGGAAAATGAGCCGCCGCCGCCTCCACCTCCTGTTCTCGGACACATACACTCCTCCAGCGAACACACCCCCTCGTCAACAACCTCCCCCTCCCCTACCTCTCCTCTACCCCCTCCTCTTGCCAACACATGGACGCCACCCCCCTCCTCGCCCGGACTCAACCCCCCTCTCGCTGGCTGGAGCAACTCCCTGCCATCCTCCCCTGGGTTGACCCCCCCTGCGACGAGCATGTGGGGGGGACATGCCACGGGTAGCCTCCCCCTGGCTCCGGTGAACAAGCCCCCCCTTCCTGAGAAGCCCATGGTGACAGTCAAGGCACAGAAGTCCGACTCAGGATTTGTCAGCTCGTTGGTGCCTGATTTCAATGCACCAGCTCCAGAACAAGGTAGGTTTACACACTGACTGTCACACTGCAAATCTTTCGAAGGAGTACAACAACTAGTAATAAGATGGAAAACTGTTTTAAGAAATCAAAGTGTGAAGCCGGACTATAATAAATAAAAATCAAAGTTTTCCTTCTCCAGACTAAGCAGAAAAGTGCTTTGTTGAAGTTCAAAATAAAGATAACCGGCTCTTTTGCTGCCCTGATAAACAATCAACATAGCTTAACATAGCTATCCCTGTTTTCTCTCCCATCAGTTATTCCCCAGCCAGTATATGTGAACGTCAATGACCTGGGTTGCATCGCAGCCGCCCAGAGAAACCGCAACTCCATCGTGACCACCACGGCGGGGAGCCAGTCTCCGACAACCACGTCATCGTCGAGTGGAGGGTCGGACGGTGACGGCTCGCTGGCGCTGGCCCTGTCACGTACCCTCAGCTCTCACCAGAGCCGCTCCAGTCTGGGCTCCAGTGGGTACAACACACAGACAACAACCCCATCCTGCTCCGAGGACACTATCTCTACACAAGGTAGGTACAACACTCCCTCTAAAACCTCATATTCCTGGGAGATATGGACAGTCTCTATGCTTGACTCTAATCTACAAGCTCTGTGCTGAATTGCAGTTCTCTTATTTTAGTTCTCTGTACCTGTAGCTATGTATGTTGCTTTGTTGCACTTAGTATTGCAAGCTTTCCTTTCTCTGTGCATTGATTAAAGGTGTAAATAACTCTCTTTATTGGTTGAGCACACTTGTCTGTGACTTTCTGTTCTGCTGTCCCACTGACTACTGATTTGGAGGTATCTGTCTTGCACTCTGTCTTTATGTTTGCTGGGTGGTCACTGTAGCACCTCTCTCTTCTGTGTTTGCAGAGTCTGATTACTCCTCTATAGGGGGTGAGGATGTAGAAGGAGATTTTGACAAGTCCTCTACGATCCCTCGCAGCGGGGATTTCAGCTGTGCGTACCGGCCGACCTCCACACCCAAGCGACCTGCCTCCACCGCCGGAATCCCTATGGTAGTGCCGGCGGGCCAGGTGCAGGTGACCCCCGGGGGGGTGGCGCGGCGCTCCAGCAGCATGTGTGGCCCGCGGCCCCCACCCCCGGTGCGACGGAGCTGCTCCACCCCCAGCGCGGCACTTCTCAACCGATTGGCTGCAGCCCAGGCCCAGTTCCCCCTGCCGCCGCACCCCGCGATGGAAGGGGGATTGGCCCAGGAGCCAATCAAAGAAGTCGGCGGCGGTGACCCCGTACGAGACACGACACCCTCCTCATCTGCAACCTCCACCCCGACCAGACCGGCGCTACACAGAACAGCCTCGCTGACGTCCGCGAGTCCTCCCGACACGGGGGCCGCCATGACTGTTCCCGACATACGCGACTCCCTCCTAGAAGCCATTAAGAGGGGGGTCAAGTTGAGACCTGTGTCCGCCGTCAACGACAGATCAGCTCCGAAGGTCACCTAGTGGCACAGCTAAGGCACTGATGTATAGATACTGTATTGCTGGGCAATGTAATAATGACATGAGGAAAGCGAACATAGAACAGAGTACCTACATAATGTATTGCACTAGCGTAGTGAAAGTAGGGATAGTGAAAGTGTAGAATTGAACTGTTGTGGTCTGAGGTTTGGTTCTTTTTTCTTTGTATTTCTTTTTTTTTCCTTGTCGGTATTAGTTTTCATGATATTTCTAATGCTGTAAACTTGTGATGTTATGTATGTAAGTACAGAGTTTTAAAGGTAGATACTTGCTTTATATAGCTGTATGTATGGATGGATGCTTTTGAAGCATGTTGTAGTCAAACATGCTGTCTTGCATTAAGTATCAACTACAGCAATGGTAATAACTTTTATTTCTAATGTAGAAAGGTAAAAAGTGAACCATATATATTATGATTGTTCTGTGCAAACTGGTGGGCCAATAGTGCCCACCTGTGTCTATGAGATGTAAAATACTGGTGCTGTATGTATTTCCTTGTCAACAGATGAAGAATTGTCAGTGGTAACTTTAGGGAGACGCAGGATTCAGACACAGTGAACTTGTGCTGTTGCTTCCCATTTTTACAGTACCCTGTTGGATTCCAAAGTCTTTTGTAACATACTCTAGTACATAACCGAAGAGCTGAAAAATCACTCTTAAATCCCACTATGTATTTGTATATTGTCAAATTACATAAGTCTGTTATTCTTCTCAATCTGAGAACAATGGAATAGGATATAAAAATGTGTCAACCAACTAGAGGTCTTCATTTTAAACTGATCCCCAAATTGTGTCAACCAATCAGAGCTCTTGATTTTATACTGTATCATTGGTCCCAGAGTTGTGTCAACCAATCAGAGTTTTTGATTTTATACTGTATCATTGATCTCTGAATTGTGTCAACCAACCAGAGCTTTTGATTTTAGACAGTGCCATTTGATGTGGTTCTTTCAGCGCTCAGAAATGTTGCTGATGTAGTATGAAAGTATGTTTACTTCTTACAAAGATGTTTAAAACATTGTATTGAAGTCAGCC
Source organism: Branchiostoma floridae (assembly GCF_000003815.2). Lineage (NCBI taxonomy): Eukaryota > Metazoa > Chordata > Leptocardii > Amphioxiformes > Branchiostomatidae > Branchiostoma > Branchiostoma floridae. Next base: position 16,987,832 of record NC_049984.1, on the reverse strand, counting down.
AGTTCCTGTAATAGCATGTACAGCACTGGGTAATGACCTGTGTATCACTGCAAAAGTCTCCCTTCTGTTGTCCACTAGTCTCAGTGAAAGACAAGATCTCTTTTTAATATGATATTATTTTATGTCGTACAGTAGTAGCTAAGAGAGTGAAAGAAAATAATTACACTCAAACGGTTTGTCAGTATTTTCTTGTTTCCGCTGATTACATGCTAATGTACATGTATATATAAATGTCTGCACAGTGAAATTACATACGTGTAGCTGCTTTCAGGAGCACCAGTTGTCAGTAGGGTATTCATGTACACAGAAATCAGACTGTAGCAGGCATGGCAAGACACACATATACAGAAGGTTGTATTGAGAAAGCTGGTATCCTTAGGGTCATATGACACATACAGTCCTGGATGCTGCCTCTTGCAAAGCAGAGGGCAGAATATCAAGTAAGGTCTGATACCTGTCATATTGTCCTAAGGGCAATATTTTGTTCGCTGTATTGCACAAATTGTTCTGAACTGTTTGTGGCACAGAAAGACAGTAGATGACTAATATCTGAAATGAGGACGCTTACTGGTAGTTAAACTAGGAATGATCCAGACCTTTTGGGCCAGTATGCTCATTCATAAAATCTGTGCAATCCTGGTGAGCTCTAGCCTGTTGTCCATCCCATTCTAGTTCTGTTCCCTCCTACAATCGCTTCCCTGCTGTATAGTCTGACATCCGTCAATAGAGAAACAGTTGGAATTTGAATGATGGCCTAAAATATAGGCAAAAGTTTTGATTGGCTCTGAGTTAAATGGTCCTCGTAATGTCATCATAATGGAGTTTGAGCTGGCATTTGGATGTGCGATCCAGATTTCTCATATTCTAAAAGATGTTTGATTCCTGTAAAACAAGAAGTAAGGACCAAAGATGTAAGTAGGGGCATGGCAGACTGTTCTGTGTGGAAGCTATTGTCGGAGCAAACTAGAGCTAGACTAGGATGCCTGTTTGTGCAAGTAGTCCTAAATACAGAGATGTAACGGACTAGTGTACAGAGGTTGTAGCCAGGTAATATGATAGACATGTGCAAAACAAATCTGTACACAGAGCTGTAGTGTTAGTTGCACTAGGAATGGCCAAGGCAGACTGTGAACATACAAGAATGAATGAACTGTAGATAAGTATGTACCAGGCCCATAATGTGTCTTTCTGGGGTGTCTGTAAGAGTTTTCTGTGCTGTGTACTCATATGTTGCAGCCCTATATCTATAGTACTAGTGCCAGAAGAGACTGCTGTGTAACGTAGAGGTGCTCAATGTTCAGGTAGCTTGGAACAGGTTTTTATAAAGGATCATGATTCTAGAAACCATGGTGTATTGGTCTCTTGTAATATGTCCAGTGTTTCTGGATCTGTACACTTTCCTGTAAAGAGACACTTTATTTGTCCAGACAATGTTGCTGTTGAGAGGATATCTGTGCTTTATTGAGGGTTGAAAGACATGCACATTTGTAGTGCTGGAAGGGTTGTGTAAGGAGGTTGCTGGTCGGGGTTTCCATGTTTGCACCTGGCTAAACTAAAACCCTAACCCACCCCACTGAATGCATTCGTTCTACCCATTTAGAAATGTCACAGGAAATGTCAAAATGCCTTGTATAAAGGCTACTTTTCACCAGTCTTAGGAGAAAAAGCTAGTCTCTACCAGACTCCGGATCGCTGGAAAAATCGTAGAAATGTAACAAATCAGAGGAGTAAGCCGGCCAGAGGAATATAACCGGCCAGGGAACAGCACGCGATCGTCCTGGAATCGCGTGCTGTTCCCTGCCCGGTTATATTCCTCTCTATTTGTTCCATTTCTACGATTTTCCAGCGATTCGGAGTCTGGTAGAGACTAAGAAAAAGCTGTAAAAATGCAGTTGATTATTTGCAGTCAATCACTGGTTACTTAAATTTGGAAGGACATTGTCATTTTTGAAGATATAATTGAGTTACTGATAGATATCTTATGTACATTCAGCAAGTGGTTAAAGATAAGGATTTAAGCAGGGAATATTTTCTAGATGCACAGTGTCTTTCAAAATTAAAAGTAACTAGTGTTGTTTCCATCCAACCTTCCCTTATTTTGCAAAGCTTTATTGTGAAACATTTATGTACACAAACTGTTCTCTGCCTTGTCCCATAGTCATACTTCTCAGCAATCCAAGCCAGATCTCTAGATGTACATAACAACTGCGTGCCACACATCAGTTCAGGTATCTCACTCTCAGGGTTTTGCAACATTGTTCTTGCATATACATGTATCAGCTCATACACTTACTGACAGACTTACACTACTACTTCTTATCACAGTGAATACTTCTGAAAACCCTGGCACTAAACCTTTATGCTATGTAATATCTTTTTTTTAAATACCTGTTTTTTGCCAGCAACCTGGAGAATGGTCAATAAGAGCCTCAGACCATACCTGAATGCACCAAACAGTACCTCCCTGTGTAACACCTAGCACATAGGTGGACTTACACTGTGTAATTGTCTCTACAGCGAGATTCTTGTATCTTCGGATACTACCTTCAAGTTTTTTCTGTGAATATCTGGAACACGAGTTGATGTCCTCCTATTGGAGTGTTCTATGTATCATATTAAACAAAACAGTTTTGTAAGTGAAGAAGAATGTGTGTTGTTTTTTGTTGAGTCTTTCTTTACACTTTGATGAAAATGGGGGACACCAGGCATTAGATTCTATATCACAACTGTCTTCTTAAAATAGCACAGTTCCATCCATCGTCGTTTTATTCTTTTTTTTAAAAGAGCTCCATAGACTTTTAAAAATGGCAAATACCGCTACCTACAAATAGGTTCATTCTGAAAGGACAAAAATCACCAGTCCACATCGTGTGTGTGAGTGTGGAATGTATGAATATCCAGAGATCCACTTGGATTAGCTTATGTAGTTGTAGTTCTTTTCCTCACAATTTTTTTTTTGCGGAAGAACACTGGGTGAAGCGAACTTTTAAAGCTAAATTATGCACCCTGTCCTTGGTGCTGAAGTAAGGTACAGGTAAGATAGAGGCATCCAAATCAAAAGTCAGGTTTGTATGGAATGTGTGGATTGAATGGAGAAGTAACCAGCAAGCTAGCATTGCTTTTGAGTGCAGCTGCTGTCCTTGGTGCTGAATTTGGGTGAAGGTAAGATTGGGGTTTCCAGGCGAGGTCATCTGTAACGTCGAGTTTGTATGGACGTGTTTGATCATGGAGAAGTCGTAAGCAGATACAAACATGTAGCTATGTTGTGTGTTGGCATCGAATCGCCGTAACAGCACCGGCATTGTCCTTGGTGCTGAAAGACATTCCAGCAATGTATGTAACGTTACGCACGTCCCGTGAACGCATGGTGACAGTTCCTTTCCTGTGTACACATGAATCGTGGCATCATCATTACATGTACACAACCGGCAATATGACGTTATTGGGATATGTATCAACATTCAGCTGCATGAAAAGGTTTCCTAAGTAATATATAAGTATCGTACAAACCCTGACTGAAGTTCGGGAAAAATACGAGTTTGGTTGCGTGAAAAGAAACGCCGACTAGTGACTGATGAAGAAAGTGCAGCACTCGTGTGAAAAGCATTCCCTTCTAATTGATCATGTGAATTCAAATGATCCAAGGGCGATATGTGGCAAGATCTTTAATATAATTGA
>NC_049984.1:16868491-16984054 GCF_000003815.2 Branchiostoma floridae | reverse complement strand
ACTTTATGATGTAGTTTTTGTTCCAAAACTGAGGTGACATCCAAGTGTGAAGTGTGGCAGGCTGAAATAAACTAAAACCAAGGCTATTCCAACAAACGTGAGAGGTGTTAGGGCAAAAAGACAAATCCACATTTAAAACAAAAGATGAAAACGCAGTTCTTAATGCCATGAACTATATCCTTAACGTCTAATCTATCACCTTGAAGCGTCCTTATCCACAAATGTCACATTGGTAACAAATGGGATCTACAGTAGGCTAAAGGTCGTTCTTGGAAAAGAATCTTCTAAACATCAGCACGGCACAAAAAATTCAAGCACGAGTACCAAAGTGGCCCACCTCTCCCATACAGCATACACACACACATGATTTACACCCTCTCTGTTCCAGCCTGACCATGTAATTTCACTCAAGGCTTCACCGCGTTTGTCCGGGACCCTAGCGTCGCCGGTGAAGGAGGCTACTATCCATGATTCTTTTAAGTTGCTTGAAGTGAACAGAAAGAGAAAACGGGCTAAATTTGATCTCAGAAAAAGTATTCGCTTTTCGTCCATGAAGATTGCAGAGTGATGTTTCTAGTGTTGTTACATTTTCAGTGACTATCCAAACAAAAATACACCCATTTCTGACTCGAATGGGCACGATTAAACCCAGTATATCCATTATAAAAAAATAGCATCTTTAAACCCATTGCGAGCCTTCCTTGTTCGCGAGTGAAAGTCGCTCCGTTTATAGCGAGATACGGGGCTTTTTTCTCAGTTCTTTTTTTAACTCGCCAAATTAGGCTCTCTTGGGGGTTATGATTTACATCTGATACATCCAGAAAGATGTAGTATTCAGCAGTAGCAAGTATTTTTGCCGATTTTTTACCATTTTCGTAAGCACTTTAATTTCTTGACTAAACGCTGAGGCAAGGGCTCGCTGAAGTCAAAATCTTTATTACTTTGAGGCGGAGGGTAACCTCCGACGACAAAATATTTGTATGTTTGGGACTGTCAATATTACGGCATAGTATATATTGGGATAGATAGAGTTGTATCATATATCTACGTGACTTGTCATGTGACAGTCAAGTAAGGTCTTAACGTTTCTTTTGCATGTCGTCCGCTCGTAATATTTCACAAATCACCACTATATTATCTGTACTTCGGATCGTTTGCTGTTATGAAAAGGTTGTGATATGGTCGTCGTGAAAGATGGGCGTGGTCTAAAACTGGTCAGACTGCTCCGAAGCTCCCAGGAGAAGGTCCTGAATGTATGACAGTGTAAGTCTTTTCATTCGTTAGGTCGCAAGCGCACTGAAGATATCATCTCGCAAACATTCAAGTTGAGATTTTCTCAAAAACCTAGCTTTTGTTGACATACTCATTACTTGTATTGAAAAAAATCACTGCGCGATATCACACTCGTCTTGTACGAAACACCTGCAATACTAGTTAGACAACGTAGTCCTTGTCATGGTAATTGCCTCACCTGCCCCATATTTTCATGGTCCGGACTGACTGGAGGTAGTCCATTTGTGCTCAAGGGGAGGGGGCAACTACCTAAAGATTCTAACTACAGTCTTCAGTTCGAACCGGAGCACGAAAAGCTGTATCCGCTCACACTTCCGCCATCCCCAACCCAATTTGGTCTACGTTGTCTCTGCCATTTCATTACTTTTGATAGACAAACCTTCACCAATTGTCGCCGAGGCTCAACTCTTCTTGGACTCCGCCGTCTGTGCCCTTTGCCCTCACGAAAAACAAAAGGACTCAATCAGAGCTACAGAAGAGTTCTTCGGCCAGGTAGGAGTTCTAGTTTCCAGTTTGGGACACTTTTTCATTCACAGTCTTTCCTGGTCCCAGCAGGTATACACCACTGGATGCCAGGGAGGCCATCTCAGAGCGGAACTACGTATACAACCTCACCTTAAACCGAAAGGGAGGACTCGAATATTATTTACCTGGATTCCAACCCTTTGTAAACGTATCACTGATTGAATTTCCTAATGTCTAACCTCGTAATGGCATTGATCATATGCACGAAACGTTTACGACTGCATTTTCTGTATTTCAGAATCCTACAGAAGAATTCGAAGACTAGATAACAGAAATGGGGAGATTTTGTGCCAGCAAGGCCCCTCAGGCTGTGGTTGCCGTCTGTGTTCTCGTTGGTCTACTTTACGTATTTCCCCCATTGCACCAAGACGTCACGTCAGTGGAATGGCCGCTACAGGGCAGAGACCCACATCAGGATCGACCAGAGTACCTCAGACGGGTACCGAACCCGCATCCCTTCACTTTCACCTTAAATAACCCCGGTAAATGTAAAGGAGAGGATGTTTTCCTTCTCATCATTGTCACCACGCCACCCGAGAGCAAGGCGCAGAGACAGGCTATCCGGAACACCTGGGGGGACGAGATTAACATCCCGGGAATCGGCGCCATCAGAACCATCTTCGCATTCGGCGTGAGCGATGATGCAGGGATCCAGCAAACTCTTCAAGACGAGAACGAGATGTTCAGAGATATCATTCAGGAAAGCTTCACAGACGCACCTCGCAATGGCACCCTTAAGACAGTCATGTGTTTGAAATGGGCCTTCCAGTTTTGTCCCAATGCCAAATACGTCATGAAAACGTCACCAGACACCTTTGTGAACATCTTCAGCCTGGTCACATACTTGAAAGGGTTGCCTGAATCTGAAGCGAGCGAATTAATGCTCGGTTGGGTCATCACTGACAAAAAGCCTACTCGCGACCCAAACGGTCCGTGGAAATATTGGTACGTACCGAACGACGTGTTTCCCGGCGACACGTTTCCACCGTATGTCTGGGGCTTCGCCTACGTCATGTCCAACGACATGCCGTGGCTTCTGTACGAGACGTCTCTGACCACAAAGTACTTATTCATGGCAGACATTTACCTGGGGATCTGTCTGGAGAAGCTGGGTATCGCTCCCCGCCATCACAGCGGCTTCTGTCATTATGACGTGAACATTAACTCCTGTGGGTTTGAGTGGTTGGTGGTTTCACGCGGGGCTGGGAATCCGGAGAAAATGACAAAGTATTGGAAAGCTCTTACATCGAAATGCTACTAGCCGGACAGCCAATGTTTTTGTTCCCTTCTTGTAGCTCTTAATACCGTTAAAAGGTGATGAAATGTTGCTTGGAATTAGGAGAATATATTGGATCAATGAGTCGTTTTATTGCACTTGTAAAAAAAATTCTTTTTCATCAGCGCTTCTCTGCAGTCACCTCCATTAGAAACGGAAAACATTGTACCAAGGAGGCTTTTTTTTCAACCTCCTTGATTGTACAGTACATGCAACCAGAGAACTACAACTAGACAATGTCAAAGTTAAACAATGAAACTAAATGCTGACTGTAGAATTACAGAAATGACTCCAACTTGAAGGAATGAAATCATTTTTATTCTTCGAAAAGGAAAAATCAAAATCTGCCTTTGGCATATTAGGAGGTTCATATTCCTGGCAAGTAACTTCCCTCCAAGAAAACATAACATATCTTGAAATCTCTTACTCTACTGTCCATTCTGAGACATCAACATAAAACAATGAATACTAGTCTAACTTACAAATTAATCAATTCAGGGTGACTTTCCCTAACTTTTAAACAAAACTTCCAACAATCAGTCATAACAATAGACTTGCATGCTATAAGTATTAAGTATCCATTCACTCTGAAGTAAGTACCAATAAACAACTTACAAGCTACATTAAAATCTGCTATTCGTGACAGTTGAGATAAAAATTTGTCTAATCACTTGGTCCAATGACAATGACTTCAAAGCGAACTAAAACACATTCATGTTTCTCAAGAATAGTGTCCGTATACCATATTATTTAGTCTTCATGCTGATCCTACTTCGAACATACAGCACAAGGTATCACATACAAACTACTACAAAGAACACAGCACTCATATACACCTACGAAATTACCAGTAACAATCTTCATGTTCATTCCATGTATTGACACCAGCCTATGTACCATCCACACCAAAGGTATAACCAAATGATATCTCAAGAATTTATTCTGTCTGGTATAATTTGCTGGTAGTCAGCTATAAAAAAAACCCTTCCACTTCCACCTAACACAATGGAGAACAAGATTGTTACAACTTTCTTTCCACAACAAAAACTACAACTCGCTTTGGAATATGACAAAGTACCTGAATGACACTGGAAAAGTCAACCTGCCCACCATACTACAAGCAGATACACAACAAGTCAATGAAGGTTAGACATCCAGGTACACAAGACAACAGTTACTCAAGCAACACATCAATATATCTCTATCTAGTTGCTGTAACTGTAACTGTTAATCTTGCATAAGATGCATTTGTATATGACTGGTATAGTATATTTTTAACCCTTTTATCCCAACTATTGTTCACCATTTTCCATTGCAAGTACTTTGGATATAGTTACTAGACCAGTCTTACATGTATAACACAACATACATTGTACATCGTATGGGCTCACAGATGAATGTAATAAGGTGTACATAGTTCTAAAGGTTCCTGATTGACAGGTAACATGTAGTAGCAGCAAATGTAGAAGATTGACCAGCAATCAACCTCCGCCCTCACCCACAACACACAACAGATAATCATGGTATGGCATATTTAACTTCTTTCGACATAAAATCACTTTATTAATGGCTCAAGTCCTTCCTCCTCAGTCAACAGAAACTATTTATCCATGTACATTGGTTTTTTTCAGGTATGAACACAAGCATTAACACATCAAAAAATGTTTGTTTTTGATAGTGTTTTGAAATCACATGACAAACTGCACACAGTGAGTCTTTCTTGGATACCAACATGTACCAGACTAACAAAAAGGTCGTCCATTGCCCCAGAACAATATATTTCCTCTTCTATCACATCTATTGTAACAGTTACAGAATTATTCATGTACATGCGTTATTGGTATGTACATTGCATCTCCCATGTAGCTTCATCATAGAAAGCAATCATAAGTCAAGAGTAACATGTAACCGCTGGGATGTCCCTGTAGCTCAACTGGTACCAGCCTCACAATTGAGCTTCTGGTTGGTAACTGTTGGTAACTGGGAGACCCTGCTCCAAGGGTACATGTATCAGGAGTAGCAATGGACAATTCCTAGATAATTTCACACAAAGTTCATCAATGACAACATATTTCATGTTAACTTGCGGTTGAGTTTTATCCTGAGTGCCACCCTAGTTAGTTTTCTGCAGCTCCTATACTTTCCAGATTATATAGGAGCCATGGAAACTAACTAGGGTGGTATTCAGGCTAGTTGAGATTTGCATTGATATAAAATTCAAATTCAGCAATCCGAGTAAGATCTCCAACAACTGAGCAATAAATCCTTCATCATAGAATATTGGTCTCTGTCATCAGTATACAGTTTAGACAATTCATCTTCTTCAAGTCCATCTAAGACAAATTATACAAAGCTTTTCCCAGTACTGTGAGAAAAAACTAACAACTTTCAGTTGAATTGCCATTCATTCCACCAAGTGTTGTAGAGTTGACAACTTCAGACCTAGAAAATGCCACAGTTCAAATCATTGTCAGACATCAGGTAAAAGAATGGGTGTAATTCTCAAAATGACTGTGTAACTGCATAACTTAGCATATCTTTCGAACATCAATCAATTAACCGCACTACAGTAATGATAAGGATGGTCACTAACTCTCCCCTTCCTTTAATTTCAATACCACAATAAGAAGTTTCAGGATCAATCCTACATATTCTAACATATATCTAGACCACATGTCACTACTCCATTCACCAGACACAGTATAGTGATGGGGAAAGGACAACTCACACTTTATATCAGAAGTTGTATATCAGAAGATTTCATAGCTACATGTAACATGTTATACATACATTTGACAGATCAACATAATTTCTTTTGTACACTTCATCCACATGTGCATGCAACATTTCTTTGTAACACTACTAAGTTCAGGCATAAAGTCTTAATGCTTTTAAAAATTTCTTCAACTGACACACATAACCACATACTGGGTCATAATACAAGTACTGTACATCCAATTCTAATGTGTAAGAAAAAGGCTTATTATTTGAAGAGAGATAAAGTTTGCAATGGCACTACAACTGTCATTTCTTATATTTAAATCTGTTTACATGCGCTTGTTTGGGGAAAATTTGGACTCTCTGCCTTTCTGTCCAGTTCAGCAAGATTATACTAAGTGTTAACCTTCTCCTGCTGACTAATCATATAACCAATTCCAATTTGGTGCTAAAAGGCTGCCTAAGCAGGAAGATGGTTAATTCCATAGATATAGATACATGTACATGTATGTCTGGGGATGTTCCTGTTGTTTGGTCCGTGGTGAGGTCATCGATCGTCACACACCCCTGGCTTGTTGGGCTGGTACACGGTGACAGCTGCAATGTGGTTATTGGACATCACCTGGGAGACAGTTACCATGGAACCAGTCAATCAGCCAATAGGAGCACAGGATACTGTCTACTAGGCACTCAGTCCCCCAATTCATAGACTTCTGTGATACATGTAGTTCCATCATTACAGCCAAAAGAATAATTACCCTTTTGAGAAGTATCACAAGGAGCAATTTTAACTGGGACTTGGTTTAAATCGTAGAACATTTTGTGGTTCACATATCCAAAAAGTGTTGAACTATAGACAGATTCTTTATCTTTTCTCTTTCTCACATGTCGGCATAAAAGCTAATCATTGAATGAGTGATCATGGTAGTCACAAACTACTGCCTTTCCTCAGTTATCAAAGTGTAATTTGTGAGTGAAAAAAAAAAGGTTCACTCACTTCAAAGATCATATGTTGGCAGCCGTAGCAGAAGGTGGAGCCGAACGGGTTGGTCGTGTTGGTTGTGGACGCCCGGTTCAGAACAACTGGTTTCTCCACCGGCTTGTATAGAAAATCCTGCACACTGTCCCACTGGAAATAGGATAGGGTGAACGAAAGACATTTATTACTGTATCTACATGTATGCTCTCTTACAAGCTATGTAGGTCCTGGTAATAAGCAAATGTTCAATTACAGTGATAAAAGAATGTAATATCTTACTACACCTATAATGACTAATGTATACTAGTTATTTACAGATTCAACTTATGTATACATATGTACACATCATACATGTCAACAACAACATAAAGCTTTGAACAACAGGATAAATATAGCAGTGAGTTTTATAATTCTGATGCTAATGAGCTAATGAGATTGAATCTACAAATAATTAGGATCCTGTTTATTTTGATTACCAGGTATGCTGCAATTTTGTTATCAACTGCTAGGGGGAGTCACTGCTGCATTGTAGATTATCACCTGGTGTATTCTGCTTCAAATTGGAAATGTAATATCTACCGTACTGCAGGTGCATCAAGGAAAGATGCAGTTTGGGATTGTCCGCTAGAAGGCGCTGTTGTGCTACCACCTTTACCCAATTCCATGCAGCAGGCAAAGTGAAATTGCAGCGATGATTTACCTAGTTACTGTAACATTTCTGTTGTTTTTCACAATCACCCTTCACAACATCTTCTAATTTATCCCTTACAATATCACATTATAAGAAAGTACAGACTAAATTACAACCAGATTTTGATTCATAAGACTATGAAGTATTGAAGTGCATTGGAAATATTGAAAATTGTGAAATATAGGCTCCTACATTGCCACAGTTAAAAAGATGGCCATCATAAATTTCACATACAGTATATACAGAGAGTCAGACCATTATGGCATAGGGGCTGAATGAGTCATACATGAAGTTCAGTATTGGAAACCTACATCAATCTGATCACCTGGTAGTTGACAAATAATTGCAAGTTTACGACACCTTAAATAGCAGGTAAGGCCACTTAAAGATCAAACGCTAAGTGTCCAGTGTCCCTGTTTAGTAACAGGACACATGCCCCTGCCCTTGACCATATAGTACTCCTGACAAAATCAATGGGAACTTTGTTACAAATCTAGTAACTGACAAATAAGATATGCACTTTGTTGAATTAATAGTACACACATTTGTATATTACAGCTCTATTTAATATGAAGTGCAGACAGAAAAAAAAAGTATTTCATATTGACTGGATAAAATAGTACCAAAAGAACAACTAAGACAGCTTCATTATCAAAGTATCAAAATGTTTTGAAGACCTATCCTGATAGCTAGTGATTGTAGTACATAATGTTACCTTTTGGGATACTTTCCAATCAGAGGCTCCAGCTAACATTTAACATCTTTTTGAGGCAATTTGTAGGGATTTCTGTTTTGCAGGTTTCCTTTTTGTCAGCCAGCCAAACTTTGGTGAAAGGCCCAGTCATACAGGTAGAAAATGTATGTGTTTGCCTGCATGGTTGGCATTGATCTATCCATCATTAATTTGTGATTTGTCCTTAGGGGTCGCTTCAAAATGCACATGTCAATTTTAGACAATAAACTTTCTTTTAGTGTGTCTATTTTTCCTGTTACAAGCTGTAGACAGACACTTTGGTTATCAAACATTTCTCAGGCTGGAAGAATAGGGTAAAAACCGATTCGGATTCTATCAATCATATTGCTGCATTTTCCAAGTCTTTTTATTCCCTACCCTTTAGTACTTTACAGTTATTAAACAACTACATGTACCAACAATACTGCAGCTTTAAAGCATCTGAGATTCTGAGTTTTTTTTCCTGCATTTCTGCTCAGCAGAAACACACAACAGAGCAGAAGTTTATGCCTGTTTTTAAACCATTCAGTACTCTTCTCTAATAGAGCACCTTTTAACCCTCTCCCTGTTGCCTTATCCTAAAACCAATACAGATTTGGCCGGTGCCAGATGGCTACCTTAGCAGCCTGAAGGTTAATACTATGCCTCTGCCTACAGGTGTAAAACACTGAGATGGAACCAATCCTTATTACATCTACTTGGAGATTACATGTAGAGGAGCGTGCAGACTTGTGAGCCCATCCCTGCCAGTTTGATAATGTCATTAGTACAAATACACCAAGGACAGCCATTACAGTCCGGTCTGTAACCACATCATGTGCATTTGTCCCTGCCGTCCCGCGGGACCGCCACATGCCAGCCTGTCTCCCACATTAAAGCTGCATGTTCTGTTTGGAGTCAGCCTAGATTTGGTCCATGTTTCATCATCATGTATATCACATTACCAACAGCAGCTCACGACCAGTATGCCTAATGAGCTATGCACTATTCTACATTTTTCCTACAATTCTAATCCTTTTCATACTCTTTATTGGATTAATTGTGAATTAGCATCATATTTTGATTTGTTTATTTAAAGTTTTGCACAATTATTACAGTTATGACACTATAAAAGAGTGCTTTTGGTTTGTGATGTCAATAAACCATAAATCATCATCTTCAAATTGTGGCATCATGATAGAGATCTTTTATCACTATGTCTCAACAAAGAAGCAAGCTTCACTGAAACCCTTTCTAACTACTTTCTAAGTTTAGATGTATTATCAAATTGGCTACCATTGTCTTGTCATGAGTTTACAACTATCCACATATACATAGAGTGTCACTACTACAGAATGAATCATAAATCTAATCTCCTTCCAAAAGGAACTTGCCCATTGTACTACCAAGTAGGGCATGGTACATACAAGTACCCAAGGTGACATTGTAAAGTGGCAAACCATTTATTGGGATAAAACACCAAGCACTTGATCACATTAGTAAAGGAGTGCAGGGCCAAGGGGTGCTGGCACCGCTGACATTGGGAGCGAAGCCACTGTAAAATGCTGTGAGAAAGCTATTAACACAGTCCTCTGGGGGCTAGGGTGGGTCCCTGGTGTCATGAGAGAGCGTGTCCTGTTAGACCAGGGCTTGGAACACCACCTGCATATGTATTTCAGATAAGATTGGGGCTGTCTACATGCACCTAACCTGCATGCTGGTTTAAGATAATCTCAGCCTGTGTCAATAGAGTAACACAAGGCTATCACTCAGCCCCAAATGCCTTGCCTTTCTTAATACTGATATCCTTGAAAACAGCAGATAAAAATATTCCAAATGCTGCCCGTATCATGTGTTCGATGAACTGAAAGACAAACCAAAGGGTAAAACTTGTACCATGCAGGTAACTCCATGGGTACAGATATACAGAACTACAATGTATAAGAATTGTTTTGAGCCTTGTACGAGGCTGGCTGGAGGGACCAGGTAATGTCTGTCCTGTGGAAAGACTGATGGATGTATGGAGGATGGGGACAGAGATGCTGGCTAACACCTGGGTGGGATTATGGCAGATTACTGGAGGTCCCTCTCACAAGCTAGCAAAATACCTGAATTATTACTACACACATCCATAATCCCTTTTACAAATCTGTTTGGCCTTGACGTTGTCTCAATTAAATTCCATATGACTAAGGCTACTTTAAACTTTCTCCCTCTTCTAACACTATGACCAATGCAAACTTAGTACCCAAACACTTTATCGAAAAGGATAGGGTTAATCTTCCGTCTGACACCATTTTTAAGTGTGACACCCAAGGCTGTGACACATCCAGACTAGAACCATACATCATAATGAAGAGGATGGGCACTTATGAACTGTCAAATTTTCTGCCTAAAAGCAATCTATCATTACATAATTCTGATTGTACAAGACATATATAATAGTCTAACCTTGTTTTGTTGGCACCAAACAATTTTGCCACACTTATCACATTGTATTTTGACAGCACAATGTTTTAGATCTACATGTACATAAAAGTGTTGGGCAGCTCCAAAATAGTGGCAAACAGTGACCTACTATTGGATTACGGAGGAGGAATTCTAAAAGCTTCTCATGTTGATCGCCTCATTCACAACAGACATGTAAAGTTGCCTTCCCTTGTACCAAAAGCCACAAAATGTCCTGGAAACCACAGATTCTGATCAACCATGCCACAGTATTGTACACAGTGACTAATACTCATTTAAACCAGTCTTTAGATAGTAAAATAGCATACTAAAGCCATAGCACTGACCTTTGTGTAAGGTGTGATAGTAAAGGTGTCGTCCTGTAGGTCAGAGCTGAAATCTGGGGAGGAAAAAAAAAACTGTTAACATGAAGCAGTATTTCCAACCGGAAGAAAGCCAATTATAGAGGCTATATCTTCTATTGTAAAGTTTTACTAGTTTTGGACTGCTTTACTAATTGTGGTTCAATGCATTTCCCTTCCGTCCAGTCGTCGAAGGGTTGATGAACTATTACCATAGTTTCAGCACCAAGGGGAGCACCAACTCCTATCAATGTTGTCTGCTCAACATACTGTAGTTTCCACAAGTTCAACTTAGAAATGTACGACAAATTTGCATGTACATCATAGGCCATATAAATTGCATCCAATAAAAGACGTATCCTGATTTCCATTTTTTACCAGGATTTCACCACGGTCAATATTGACCGAAGGAGGCCATAAAAAAGATTTCCATTGAAATATTTTGTGTCGAGGAACAAATCAAAGATGACAAACAAACTTTTGAAAAGTTACTACATAGGATGAGCAGGTAACAACTCATTCATGTTTTCAGGTTGTCCTTCCCAGTAGCTATTCATGCTGCACCTCCCAATAGAAAACAAGACCTACCATTATATACACATGATCACAATCAATTCCCAGCTTTTCGAGTTATGCTAACAAAAACATGGGTCAGAAACACAAACTTGCAGACATACACACAATCACACCAAGAACAATACCACCTTGATGGAGGTAATGAACTGTGTTGACGCCATTTTCAATGGCTAAGGGAAGGAAAAATTAATGTTGAAATGTGACACCATTGATGTCGTGCAAATGTGACATCAGTCCAGACATCACGTCTGGTCCTTAATGCATCTGGCAGGGTGCGACAGGGACACATGGCATACCAACCAGGTATTAGCTATAAGAAGTAAAGGCAAAGGTCCTATATAGCTTTCATGATGCTGTAGGGGCACTTGACCTTACCAAATAACAGTGCGTCACTGGTAGGGGGAGTGGTTAACACAAAAAACATATGGGAAAGACCCTACTGAAGACCTGAAAATCTAGACAATTTTTAGAAATATATAAAGTACATACATAGTATATCATTGTCTGCCTGCCTACCTCTTCTAGTATTCAATCTAAACACTATAAGATGCACTCTTCAGCAAGAGTTGTCTACATCATGTGTGCAAACTTCCACAGAACTCCACTCTGTAACTACTGAAGCTCCTGGAGTATTTACTATTCAGGACTCCCACTTTGAGCTGATTAAAGCACAACATGAATACATCACTCCCAAGCTCCTTCCATCCAGCCTGTTTTATGACCACCATGAAAATCTCCCTCATGGCTTTATGTGTGCCCGTCATAAAATGCCTCACATCGCGCTGCACGGTGGCGCGATACATCCCGTCTTAAAACTGCCATCAATTCCGAGGGTACAAATGCACCGCCTTCCTAACATTGACCGTAAACCTGCAATAATTGCAAATCAAACAGTGCTGAAAAAGTCGTAAAAACAGGGAGGAAACTGTTTGCGAGGATCGGCGAGAGGTCGGGAGCGGAATAATAACAGATGGGCGGGTGACGCGAGGGGGATGGCTGCGGCGGTGTTGTGGTCGTGGTTCTGACCGTGCTCCCAGCCGCAACGTGCCACGGAAAGTGACCATCAGACACGGACAGTCCCCATAGCTCTGTCTTCACTCATTCTCCATTTACCACCCATTAACACAATCTACCTACCACGCACCCCCCTCCCACCACCACCATCAACACATACACACCTACCTTTCTTAATTGGGATCCTGAAATCACAGCGGTAATATCTGTAAAGAGAAAGGGATACCATATATTTGAGCATCAGTGTCAAAAAGTTCAGCAAATGCGTGCCCTGGGACGGCCCATGTGCCACGGGGGCCAGAAAACCCCATGAATAATGAATGCTCATCCCGTTACTCTTCCTCGGATTTCTTGCTTTTATCAATCTCTTCGACCCGGTGCTTTCCGGACTGTTTTGGAGTCCAAACCTTTTAACGTGCAGGTTAAAAATAGACGTGTCCCACTGCTAATTGTCAGGCCGGCTTCGGCAGTGGCCAGGCCACAAACCCGACCCTCCGTACGCAGGTTAGATGGATGGATTACCGTATTCCATCGGTCCGGGATATGTCTAACTAATAGCTCATAAAAGCGATAAATAACGGCGGTGTTCAGCCGAGGGAATGGCCGGTGCTGGAACCATAAATTACGGCTCTAATGGCGGAGAGGTGCGGGGATGAGGAGGGTTGTAACCCGCTAGTCTGGGGGCAAAAGGTTGGAGCTTAAACCTGCTCCAGTAGGCAGCAGGAGACAAATCAGGGTACAGGCACTTCAATGTCAGGCTGTGTTAGGCTTTTCTCAGTGTCTGTCGGTAGGTTCCTTGAATTTTGTGGGTGGACAAAAATTCTGGACATCTTGGCAAACTTGGTGTCTTGCAATCTGACAGAGGATTCATCAATTATACTCATCCCATTTTGGGAATTCATACTCATCACATTTTGAGAATTTGTACTCATCCCAAAACAACGACACATGATATCAATACTTCCCCACCTGCATGTGGTAGTCTTTGCAAACAGCTGATCAGAAGAAATATTTTCTCCAGTTTTCTACTGATTCCTTTCTTATTTTCAATCCGGTAACTTTCATGAAATGCTTTATTATAAATGCTTTTTTTATTTCCTTTGTACAAATGGAAGCTTAAACAGCATTTTGAATGATCATTTAGACTCAATTATAATAATTTCAAATATAGCCACAAAACTACAGAAAGTCGCATGTAATCAAGCTCTACTTTTTCGTACAGGCACAAAAAGTAAAGGAAAATTTTCATAAAACTCTTTGACAAGCCATAACCCCAGATATCTCGTAAAGGCTGGAGTCACTCAGTCCATTTCACCCCATCAAAAATCCTCTCCTAGCTCCAATGACACGGAACCTCCCTGATTGAACTAATTGTCCAGCCCTTGTAAACCCATACTGCCTGTGTTAACACCTCCAGTTATAATAAACTGGTAAGCCTATCTGAATATGTATGTGTGTGTTGTATTTCAAGGGAATGCAAAAATTTTTGTGGCCATGAAAATGACACCATATCCACAGCAAAACTGCTGCACATTGGGAGTGCAATTCGACACACACACATGCATTTTGCTGCAATTTTCATAAATAAAAGGATTGACCGATATAATTTTCTCAGATTACATAGGCCATTACACATTTTATTGCCAAGTTAAAAGCTATCATAAAACTAAGTGTTCTTAATGTACCATACTATTGAATTTTTGACATAGTAATGGCAACCTTATACAGTCGAACTGCCATTTTCTTGGTATTTTAGGAGGCTCACAAAAATGAGCAATACAGAGAATCACTTTTTCTTTATGGATACCTCATTGTAATAAATTTCAAAATCTAACATTCATGTAAGACCTACACATCATCATCATGATATATAGATTATGATAAATCAACAAAAATTGAGAGGTTTTTAAAAACAGTGTCTTCATATTCTGGAACGGATTACTGGAAAATAGTGTTTTGGCCTTCATCGCTTCTGTGGCTTGATAACAAATTTGTTATGACCTCAAATGTGTACATCACATCAACTAGAACAAATCCATAGCAACATACTGTAAATGCTTTTAGGTTTTGGTTTAGCTTTCAGTTGGGAAAAATGAGTTTGTGGTGGTCATAAATTTGCAGTTGAAATAACGGGATGGGCAGGTGGAAGATAGAACATCAATTTTTGCAGTGGTTTTACATTTGCAGTGAAGCGATCACAGCAAAAACCACAAACGTTAAACCCCTCACAAAATGTCAACATTTACAGTATTTGTCACAGATTCAAATGGAAGAGAGAAACAAGATGTAAAAATGTAACAAAAACAAGTATCAAGAGCTTGTGACTCACATGTTGAAGTTGTAATGCCCTGGAAAGTTGGTTTGTAGAATAAATTTCTTGACTCGATGAGTATTTGCATCAAACAATACATCCTAAGACAGATAAAAAAGAAGATATGTCATTAAACAACTTCACATACTATGATGAATCTTAAATCATACATGCTTTCTTCAGCATAAAACAACTCATAAGTAACAGTTTCCAAAGGATGAATAGTAATTACTGAGATAATTGATAGTTAGATACATACTCAGTCTGACATACAAATCCCATGTCTTAAGATGTTTTAGAGATATGACCTCAAACTAGAATATTTTTAGAGATATGACCTCAAACAAGAATAATGCAAGTCTACCAATAAAGGACATTTGCATAATACAATATTGTAATCACTGTACGTATTAGATACAGATAATACTCTTAATTGTTGTTTATCACTTTAAAATGTAGTCTGATTGATAAACTGTTGTATAATGCATACTTCACTTGTATATTGTTTGTATGGGATGATAACTTATAAAGCTGAGCTGCACTTGTTTTATTACCGCTTTCACTGTATAGTGATGTTAACTTTCCACAAACAAAAAACTATCACTCACCAGCCCAAGTGTGAAATAATTAAAGAAGTAATCAGAAGACTTGGACGGAGCCAGTTTCCGTGGAGACGGGGAATGGATTCTCATCTGCAACAACAACAAAATCATCACTCAACACTGGCAACTTCAAAATCATCACTCAACACTGGCAACTTCAAACCTTTAGAATTACTTCATATAAGACAAGTTATATTCTAATTTATTGCCTCCATGTATGGAGGTTTTGTTTTCAATGTGCCTTGATGTTTGTGTCCTTGTGAATTCATAGTTATTTAGATATACTGTCAGTAGACTGACAGAAAGCGAGTGGAAAAATGATGTTACTGCAAAGGTCAGACTTGATGGAGTGACAGGATGTATTGGGTACAGAGTTGGTAGAACTAGTTTTAGACTTTCCAGGTCATGAGGTCAATGGAAGAAGCTACTCATTCATAGGGAGGTAGTGTTTTTTGGACTGTCTGTTTGTCTGGTTTCACAGTTACATATTTTCCAAATGATGGTCATTGATGGCAAGTTATCAATGGACACATGCCATATTAATCAAAATCTTATTTGCATGATTGATGAACCACAATCAAAGAAAACTTACAAGAAACTCTAAATTTCATGGAGGTGTGAGATCTTTGAACTCTTGTTAGGAGATGTACAGTAGCATTTTTCCATATCTTTACTTCTGTCACCTAGTCTTTCAAATATGATTCATAGCACATACCTTATCTTCACTCTTGTAGAAGACCTTGCTAGGAGAGCCAAGATAACTGGTCACTTCCTGAAGAATGAAACAAAGATTAAAAAAACAGAATTTCTCATTATCTGATTGTAAACATAAACATACAATTGGGAATGTTCTATAATATATGTCCTTGCAAACATAACTTAAAGTGTATGCTTCCTTCACGTGCCTCATGATTAATTGCAGTCACATTTGACTTACTTTAAGCCAAAGTACAGAAGTTCAAGGTACAGACTTTTAAAGAAATTTGAATTTTGGAGCTAATCCTGTAAACATGCAACCATAAAAAATACATACATACCTGTGCAGAGTCTCCAAACATTATCAGTCTTTCTAGAGTTTTTCTTCTTAATTCTGATACATGGCCTGGTCCCGCTCCTATATACAAGAACACAATCATTAATTGACCATCATATAATACAGTGACTAAAAGACCAACAAGTTTTGAAGACCATTGTACACATGACTTTGTATATAGGCATTATGATCATATCTTAGTTGTGATGGTGAGTGAGTTAAGTTTGATTAAAAACATAGGTGTAAACAGTTGTGACAGCTTTGTATACAAATATTAAAAGTACAATGAAATCTTATTAAGATGGAGAAACCTATTCTACTATTTTGAATGCCCCTTAATTGTATTGTAATCTTTTTGATGCCACTTCTCTATTCTGAAATGTTGCAAAACTGAGGTTTAACAACAATGAAGTTACCTTGTAACAAACATGTCTCACAAATTTTAGTAAATGGGCATGTAGGGTTGCTGTTATATAATACGTGTATTACAAAAAAGCAGGACAAGACATACTCCTACCTTCAATAGCTAACTGGACCTTTAACCCTGTTGGACCATTGTTGTCTCTCAGCACCTCCACTGTCTCCGGGTAACAGTTGCCATGGAAACAAGACAGCGGCATGGGAGGGGCTCTGGAAGAGACCAGCTCACTTTTAGGAAACCTAAAATATGTTGCTTTACATGCTTTTTTGTAATCAACTGTAACAACTGCACACCCGAAATAGAATGAAGTGACAAAATATCAAAATACTGTTATGCACAACTTCTACCAATGGCCTGTTATGATGATATGATGCCTAAAAATGATTTACGGTATACAGAAAACAGTTTGGCAAGTTAAAATTTTGGATTAACACTAATTGGGTAATGCTCCTTACACTGTAAACTTTTGTAAGTGTACAAATGTATGTTTAAATGTGCAAAGTTGTTTTTTTGTCAGGAATCCATGATCACTAGTAGTGGACTTCACCAATCAACATCCAAATAAAGTATCACAGTTTAGAAAGGCTCACTTTGTATCAGCCAGTGAGTTCCCTGTGTAGATGCACATCTGAGATACAGTTGGGGAGGCACCGTTCGGGAACTGGAGAGAGCCAAGTCCATGTGTGTAGTGGGGCTACAAGAGGGAAACAAACAGTGATTATAGAATTAAGAATAGACTGTAATCAGCTGTGTCTTTTCTGTGTGTTTTCTAGATCCTCCTATAGCCTTAAATCTAACTCTATAAACCGAACATTACAAACATTCATTCATGACATCTTGAGTTATCCTGCTTATAGACACTTTCTCCCATCCAACAAACATCCCATATAGATGGGTGACGGAGGTAAGAATTCTTTTTAAATTTCAGACAAACCTGAACAAGTGACCACGACCTCTATATAAGGACCACATGGCCAATGTGGCCACTTTTTGGAGGTCCCTTAGATAACTTTTCTCACTGACACAAGCATTTAGAATCCTGTCTATAATGATGACCTGTCCACAAAGACCAGATTTTATCTGTCCCATGAGTGGTCTTCTTGGGCAGTTTTGGCTGTATGTGCAGTGGCATTACTACCCCTTGTCACCATGTTTTTACTTTTATTTTAAAAAAACACTGTGTAAGTACAGTACTTAGTCATTCCTTTGTTGTTCCTTTCAACACCCATTTCATAACTTTTAACAGTCTTTATTTTATTTGACTGCATGACAACCAATGCTTCGGTCTTGGAGTAGAGACAAGTCTTAGCAAGTTGGCAATTTCTCTTCCACTCATCTTGCTCCCCGCTGAAGCTCCAATGGCCTCTCCAATCCCTCTATCACCCAGCCCATCTAGTGAGGGTTTCCCGCAGAGGGTAACCTCAAATTTGCCAGATGAACTGTTTGAGACAATGCTGCACTTAGGCGTCCATTAAACGGCTGACTGGTAAAGCTTGCAATTTTATGTGCCCTATCTGTATGTTAATCGCCAGCTCTGAATACAGGTTTTAAGGCCGTGATACGTAAATCACAGCACCCCAGTCTAAAAGCAAGATACTGACACTTGCCTGGCTGATACAAACTGTTTGGTAAGTGTCCACCATCAACAGTAATGCTTTAAAGCTGTGGAAAAAGTGCCCTGTGCGACCGTGTAATAATGAAATCAAATTGGGAGAAAATTTGTAATCAGATTTTGATGCTTACTTTGGCCATCTGGTAGCACCATTGACTCTACCAGAGGGGCTATAAAACCTGGATATATAGCAGAGTTATTGCTGTGTTTCACTAGAACGAAAGCCTTTTAATAAGTGACAATGCTGTCAGAATGGACGTAAACTGAATGTCATACAAGTTACCTTTTAATAAAAGACAACATTGCCAGAATCAAACATGCTACAAGTACATCAAACAGTTTCACTGTTCAATGCAACATAACAATTACCCGAATCACCAGGCCTGATACTGTGACACTGATAAGATCTCCATATTACAAGGCATGACGTTTTTTCAGTGGTCCTGGAGGCCACAAACAGCTGCAGGCGGTCACTTCATTACACCTTGGATGGCCAATTGAAAGGTCAGCTCCCAGCCCTTATCTTTATTGACCATCTCCCCTCTGATAGTCTGCCCTGCCCAGTCTCCATAAGACTTTTTCATGGGCTGAAAAATAGTTGAAATTGGCCAAAAATAGAGGGTTGTGCACTCTTTGGGGAAAATATGACGGCCAATTTTTACTTTTTTTTGCACACAGGGAGATCTGGTAGACACTTGGATATTCCCCTATTTATGGGGCAAATACCTACTATTTTTTTTAGCCCATAGAGAAGTTTGATAAACCAGCCCTGTCAGTGTAGCTACAGTAGTTTCTGTCTGTCTGTCCTCTGATTTATGTTTTATGGAAAAAAGGTGGAAGCCAAATTTAACTTAATATACAGTTGATCTGTCCTATCATTATACAACTGTAGTACAATGCTAAAACGTATATACCTGTGTTGGAAGAAAGTTTAGCATTATACTGTGATTTCTACTAACACAGATAAGCTTCCATGGTAATCTGTCCTGTTGGTTCATCTTGTCAAGTTTTCATTTTTCTGACATTTTGTTATAGTCTCATTAAAATGGGACACCAAACGTAGGCCTACCCACAAGGCCACCAGACGCCACACTATTCTACACCTGTCTAAATACACACTCTGCAATTTGTCTCATAAACGGCCAGCTAGAATCACGCATGTTACATGTGGCACATCTACTGGGTGTAAACCTTCAGATAGCAAACTCTTTTGACCAGTAAAAAACAGGTGTCTATTTGGATTCCTAAACAAATAAGGAAAAAAACAGGAGTATAGGTCAAGTGTCGGGCCAGTAATGAATCCTCATAAAGCTAAAAAGAGAGTAAGCCACAGAAAAAATTTTCTTTTTAACTCTTTGAAACACTGAAATACCCAAAAGTGCTAGCTTCCAAAAGAAACTTAAGGGACTTTTTGAAACTCCTGTATGTGTCTATCTATTTGGAGCTCCCAATTTGACCTCCTTTCTGCTTAAAATGTCATTTTTCATTCCATTTGTTAGAAGTGGCAGCATTTGCTGAAATGTGAAGACACTTTGTTTCAGGAGTGTACAGACACTTTCCAATTCATTTGCTAGGTTTTTCCATATGAAAGCTAACAGCAGAAGTGTTGATGGTGTTTTCTGTGCCGATAACATCTGAACTGAGCTGACACTTCCCCCAACGCCACATCACTTCACTCTGGACGGGTGCTTGGTTTCCAAATTAGCCACAATGACAGACTGGGAAGCAGAGAGCCTGAGGGAAAAGTCATCAATTCATACACTACATTGTACATGGGACCATCAGGAAACCTGGCCAAAACTTTCAAAACTAGAAAAACTAAAATGAAATGCAACCACATCCCTGGATAGGGTCGTCAGGTCAAAAGAGTTTGTTCCCAGTCTGTCTCAGGGCTATTCGCACAACAGCATGGTGGCCAGGCCTCTGCACTAAACACTCTCTCAAGTCCTCTAAGTCCTCTGCCAAGCCATACTCTTTTCGATAAGTGTGATGGGTTCTCTTACATGCAGAGGTTTGACACTTGAGGTTTATGCCTACACACGGGCACAAAAATTTGCCCATATAGCAGTCGGAAAGAAGTTCAGAAACCAGAGACCAAAGTTGTGCAATATTCAAGAAGTCTATTGGTACTAGAGCACATGTATTTGCTGGATTTGTTTGGCATTAGAAAATTCCACTCCTAAAATCCAGTAATATATAACTACTATATCTCTGGCAATATTTGATACTCTAATACTTAAATTAGCGCAGCGCAGCGCAGCTTACACCATACAAATGTAGTTGCTTACAGCAGTGCCCACCTTATTTCACTCATCTATCTTTATTCCTGCACAACATTTTCCTGCAAATACCAGTAATGTAAAGGTCCGTGGGAGCCATTAGTAGGTTAGAAAGGTCTCCTAACACCAGTGGATGTTCAATGGTGTGGTAAGATCACCTTGGCCACTGAGCGGTGCATCTGGACACGGTCTATCAGGGTCTTACACTTACACTTGAGCTGAGTCCCTCTGGAACACAGCAGCCGTATGGGTGGTTCTTCACTTTGCTTGGGTCATTGGCTCATTGCTAAAACATTAAGTAACAGCTCCTTCCCAGGTAAAACCAGACTAGTCCAGAACTTAATCTAAGTCAGCTCCACTACCATGAAACGGAGCCTTTGATGCATGTCCGCATACTTTGTCTTTTTTTAAACCAATTACAACTGTTCTACTACAGTAACTGCAATAATCATGAGGACTTGATAACATTTCTTAACATACTACACATACTATTGACAACACTATCATTATTATTTGTTTGTACAATTGTTATCATTTATTATCATTATGATTATTTTTCTATCATTGTATAATTTAGTTGCACGGGAGGCAACTAGTAAAGGTTATTACCTGTTTTTGCCTCCCCACCATTTTGTGTAAATGCATATGGTGAAGTTCAAATAAATAAATGAGAACAAGAGTTATCTACCACTAAAATACCACAGTCATAGCATGTCAGAGAAGATATAAAACCCAAAAGTTCTGCTACAGTATTGTTGAAAGCTGCTACGTGGCCCACCGTTAGATTTTTCCATTGTTTTTTATTACGTCTACCAACCTACCAAATATTATAAAGATCTATCCACAGCTTCTTAATTCATGCTGTCCACAGACATACATGTACACGAACAAACACACAAATAGACACACACACGAACAAACAGCACCTAAAGAATAACCTTCTTGGCTAGGGTAACAATTGCTTGAATGTAATTGAAAGCATTCCTTTGTTACAATAGTACATGTAGCAAGAATTCTTTTATTACCTTGTGTCAGAATGACAAAAAGATCAAGACACAATCATTGCTTTACACACAACAATACCTCCATACCTAAACTGTAACTGCCTATGAATGTGCTGACAAGCGACACTTTTCCCTGTTCGTTTTTACAGCCTCACCTTTTGGCCATAAGATGAAAACACTTGACCCTGTAAACAGCAGGTCACCAGTGACCTATGGGCGGATTTCAATCGCCTGCTCCCCCCAATTTGTCCAAGATATATAAGGGAGATAAGGGTAGTTTTCTTTTATGTCGGATGACCACATTGGTAGTTATGGCCGTAATGATGGGGCCGGGGGATACAGGGGAACCATTCCGCACAGCCGGCGTATAAATTCACGATCTTATCTTTCCTGTAGGATGGATTTGGTTAAAGGGCAACAGCACTGCGAGGTGATAAAACATGTGGCTAAACCCTGTTGGAAAGCAGGGTGGAAGCTAGGGGTTACCAGGGCTGGAATACAGTTCAACATGTTAATAGTGACAACTCAACTGAGTTGAAAAAAATAGTTACACAAGACAGCTGGCTGCTATAAAAAGGATTCTTAATTGTGTTGATACAGAGGTGGTCACTCCTGAGCTGCAGGTTTGATTATACTTTTTCCACCATGGTTTTTCACATACAGCTGACACAATAATGCTTCCCAAACCTTTAATTTTGCCATGAAATCTACCTACCCTGAAACCTAACTGAAAGCCTAACTGAGAAAATAAACTTCAGACTTATTTTGTGCTATGCTTACTTTCTTTCCCAATTCAAAAAAGTAACCAGCAAATGAGCATATGTGTCTACTCACCTCAAACTTGGACTCTATGGGGAAGGAGAAGGAAAGGCCCCTGAAGTTCAACATGAAGACATGACGAGCAGCATCGTACACTGGAGAGGTCCATGGGAAGGAAGCATTAATGTAAAATAAATGTTGAGAATCTGTCGTTACTGGAAGGACCTGAACTATTCCAAGTTCCCAACACATCAAGTACTAATGGACCCGCTGCAACAAGTCAATGTGATTAGTATGCAATCCTTTCCTTTTCTTTTTTCAGTTTACCACCTTGTACAGATTTAACCTAACCTAGAGTCTAGCACTCGTCTTTTGGGAGAGACATAAAATGGGGGTCCTGCACACAAGGAGGTGCCTCAAGCATGTTGAAAGAGAAGGGTTAGCAAATCCTACCTGTAAAAACAATACCCTACTACTGAAACAGTAAGGAAACTTGTTGTCCTTCATGTTAGTGCCATTTGCACTACAGTACAAGGGTCTGAAGGAACTAAATAGACCAGCCTAGTAGATACTCACCTCCGGGGTGGGTTGCTCCAAAAGACTGGTCTATCTGTTCTATCGTGGGCTGTACATGGGGGGAGTTGAAGTGGACTCCACTGTGGGGAAAAGAGTGTCATAACCATGTCAAGTCAAACAAGAAAAATACCATACCAATCAACCTGCTGATGACATTTATTGCATTTTCCTGTCAAAGCAGATGAATGTAGCAGGATCTGTAACATTATCTTAAGCAAGAAAAAGCTGTACCAATTTTGTCTGTATCAACAGCATACAGAAAGTATTTAAAGGCAGGAGACACCTTTCTATGAGAAAGGAGCAAAGTTTGTAACTGGCAATACATCAAACAAAAACTATGGTGCAATGTGTCAAAGTCTACAACTTTCACCATTCCATCAGATGTACATTATTTTACTACATACTTCAAACGTATATTGAACAAATTAATTACATTTGAATAACAAATAAATAAATTAGAAAACATTACATACAGGTGAATCGATAATCAACGCTGCCCTGTATTACAATACGATAGCCATAAAAGAATATTCAAAATATACTCACCAATATTTCAACTTGACTTTGCTAAGGTTATATACCTCTATAATCTGTGGAGACAAAAGTTATGAATTAATGATGTTTCAGAGCTCAGCTACAAATGAGCATACGACACAGGGGACAGCCACATGTCCCAGTGATGCCATATTTTTCTCCAGTCTCGTGGGGAAGCTGTTGTTGTACTACTTTGCCTGGTCAACTCACTACACTATATTCATGACCTAAAACCTCGGAAAAAATGTTATGTTTTTGTGTTGTTTTTTTCCTACTGACCCTATTAAAAACCTAGCGACCCTAACATTTTAGGTACTGAGACATGAAATTTCTTATTATTATCTGAGTGATGAAAATGTTGTAGAGTAGTTTCCAACATGTTCTCTTCATTTTTGTTTCATAGAAAAAGTCATACAGACCCACTGACCCCAGGTCCCCTTTATATTGACACCCTTCATAATAGTACATTTACAATCAACATATGATGTTGAAAATACCAATGCCCTGATAGTGATACATTTTAGGGCGATATAGAATACTTCATGTTGTATTCTATATATATCCTTTGGTTAATGTTTCCTGTATTCCATATGTGTAATTTAATTTTTGAAATAAAGTACTTAAGGAATGTTCACCAAAAAAAGGAAGTGTCCCACCTTAAGTCTCTGCACCATGGGGTCGAAGATAAGCCTTATCCCATCCTGAGTCAGGTTTAACACCAGGTCCATGCCGAGGGGGTTCTGGCGGATAGAAGAGATGAATTAAAGGTTAATAGTGGCAAGTCAATTCACTATGTCTTGGCATGGTTTTAGAGGTCAGAGCCCATCATTCTACTTCCATCATATTCATCTCTTCTCCTCACTAACTGAAGTCTGGTACCCACTTGCACCTGGCTGGAGTGAGGAATGGTGTTTAAACTGTATCTTTTAAAAGATGTCTCGTCAAGAGTTAGAATGTTCAAAGCCTGATGGGTAGATTTCATCAGGGGAAATTTCAAACTAATTTATGGTGTTTCTATTGCAAAACAACATACAGTGAAAGTTGTGCAAATGAACACCTCTACATAGAAAAACACCTGGTCAATGAGTAACTTAGCTCATCTCTAGCCTCAGTACCATCCTCCATATATGTAGTAACTGCTGGCTCAATTTTTTGCTTACTGACCACAGAAAGCAAAAATATTGAAACAGCTGTTACAATGGGGGATGGTACCCAGGCTGATAATTTTCCCATTAACGCAAGCATTAAAATTAAGGTATGGCGGCTTCGAAAAGGTGTCTTTTGACACCTGTTCCGCCATACCCTCCAGTGTGGAGAATCCAAATAAATAAATAAATAAATAAAAAATAGACATGTCTACAGTGATACCAGCTTTTATTGGTCTCCATAGTGGTCTTCTAGGGCAGGTTTGATTGTATACACAAACTAGTTGCCTTAACCAATATCTGGTAGACAGCTGTCAGGCTGGTCAACCTGTATCTCTAACACCAACTACATAGGGAGAGACAGAGTATAGGTCATTACTCTACAGAACCTTGACCCCTGACAGTAGTCTGACACATGCAATCTTGTTTTGTATTGATCTCCTGCAATCTCATGGTGGATGTGAGCAGAAATGGTTTCTGATTTGATGGTTCTTAAGTGTGAAAATGGGTTGACAATTGTCCCCCTGCACTTTGTGTGTTGTCCATTGTTAGTAACAGCCAGCAGCTAGCACCAAGGACAAGCCTTATCCGTATCGATTATCACTATGTGTGGGGAGATGGCTGGTTATCATTTGCATATCATTGTTCTTCCTACTTGACCATTTGAAATAAGAAACAGACTTATAGACAAAGAGCAACTCAAAATATAAACATCCTGGACAATTTATTTCTAAGATTTCTTCACCACTGCTGTTGCTACGGTTTTGTTCGCTTTCCATCGCTAACTTGTTCTTCTAAATTCTTGAAATCCTTAGAAAGCTCTTTGGCATCATGTAATTCGTAAGTGGTCTAAGAATTCTATTGACAACAATGAGTTGTGATGGTTTTCCACATGTACCAAATGTCATTTATGATTAAAAACCACTCAGTCAAAATATACACACTCAGAATTTCACTCGCAAAAAAAAACACATTGACAACTGACAGCCACCATACAATCATTGTTAGGCCCAAATCAAGGCCAAAGATACAATAGCAAGGCGCCAAGTTACAGTTACAGCATATAGCTATATCCAATCAAGAGTTTAAGATACAATAGTGTTTTGTTGGTGTATATTCACAGAACCCAGTCATTAGGTTCTGCTATCTTTGATAATGGTACAGAAGATGGCGGCCTGCACTGTCCCGCGCTAATCCGCAAGGATATCGTGCCTGTGTCGCCGCCGCTCCTACACCTGCAATCATCTGGTGCCAGCGTGGGGCTGCGGGGTCCCACCGCAGCATCTCCAGGGTCATCGGGAACTCCCACCCCCCATATTTTATTCAGCAGGACCTGGTACAACTCTCCCCGGACGTCTCACTCCCCATCTTGGATGTCACAAATTACCCAGGATTTCTAGGTCACTTCAGTGTGGAACAAGCTTTCTACAACATTATGTATGGCCTCCTTTGGTCAATATTGACCATCTTAAAATCCTAATTCATATCAGCCCTACAGCGTCAACTGTGGCTTAACAGTCCTATACGAGAATGACAGTCTCTACCACATAGGGCACATCTGTAAGCCGACTCAGGTCGGTTGCAGAGCTCTTTTCGCAGGATCCGCTTTTCTTCTGCCATGCGCATCAGGTTTCTCTACAACATTACTTAATAACAATCATCAGTTTTCAACGTCATTTTCGGCTGCGACGATCTTCTAAAAATACGACAGTCAAGCCACTTTGATCCTTCTTCACTGAGTTATCTTTCAGATTAAATATAGATGGGATAATCCAATGCTTGTTTAGCCTTTGGGCTCACTGATTGCTCATAATCAGTTGTTTACTTTCTTTAAAGTGGCTTTGATTGGCAGCTGTACGTCGGGTCCGCTGAGAGACGAGGATGACACTCATCAGATGGTAACACTATCCCAGGGGTCTCCTGGTTCAGTCAGATACATGTAGGAGATTGAAAATGTTGTTTTCCCTCGTCTAAAGTAACATGCAAAAATCCAGTTATTCTCACATCACAATGAACTAGGTCCTTCTTTTATTCTGATCCATAGAATTAAGGTCAAGAAAGCATTGTAACAAGGAAGCCTAAGCCATAAGTGTTACAGAAAACTTCCAAAATCACTGTGTAATAAGTAGTATTTCTATCATAAAGTGCTTATCAATATACCATCCAAATACTTGTTTTGTATACTTCACAGATTGCATGCAGCACCAGTGGGTATGGGCGTGTACAGTATCTTTAAAAGCCCAACAGTCACCTTTAGTCTGCCTACATTATTCGCAGGAGGACAAAGGAGCTATCATGGCAAGGCTTAAGACTGATACAATATTGACGACTCAGTTGAGTGTCTCCAGATTTTCTGCTCATGAATTATTAGTGTCCAGGGGGACGTATCATTCATGCGCTGTGCCTCCACCGGCCAGTGTGACCGCAGGTAAACCGAAGCGACCACAGAAGCACAGTTATGTTGGTAGAAGGTTAATGTTTTGGGCTCATTAGTGGGAAATGTGTGTGTAAATACGTGTCCACGAGCCGACACCTCGACGACAACGTCCCGTCGCCTCGCAAAGCTTCGCCTCCGTCGGTCGCGGATTATCGGCGCAAATACGATGTGTTTTAGATCATTTGGTGCCTGCAACCTGGGAAACGTTCTCATTGGCAATCGATTTGTTGCGATCGTCCTGGTAGGAAAGCAGGCGATAACAATGGAAGAGTCTGATACCCCCAGCATTATAAGTGGTAAATGATGCATGTTCCTGACACATTGGATTTGGTGCCTCCTGTTGGGCCTACACTAATGCTTCTCACTCTGGAAACGCTCTGACACTGAGCATTAACCTTCCAGTACTTAATCGCACAGGCATCAAAAGGCACGCACGTATTACGGATGCCATGGGGCTGGATGTTATAACAGATCGCTCATCATAACCCCGGGACTGACAAGGGACAGAAGAGCTGTTTTAGACACGATTTTCTGCGTCCACACAAGTCAAAAGATAAATGAAAACAACGGTAGATTGGGAACCACTTTGTTGACTCTTCACTGTTTTATTGTTTGTTTTCTATATACATTTATGTACTTATAAAGAACTAGGGAAATTTTCCCAATACATAGTAGTCATCCTTTGAGCTTTTTGACAAGATAGTGGAAGGTAAACTTTTAAATCATTTAAACTGAATTAAGAGACACGTTTATTCATCTTTTAATTTTTCAACAAGGGAACAGATATGGTAAAGCAACAGTTGTGATTGGCCAGAGCCTCTTGGACAGTTTAACTGAATAATATTGTTTCCATGATTATCACTTGTAGTAGTACATGTATATCCTCAATAGGTTGTTGTACCATGACATTGAATTCCATTCTACAAGCCTTGGGAAAATAATCATTTTATTAAAGAATGATTTCACAAAAAGGGGAAAAGATTATATCTGAAAACAAACATGCCCTGACAGTCTGCTGTCAGCAAAAATAAGCAGCACAAACTATTATATAATGGATTTTGGCAAATTTCAAATTTTAATTGTGATTTGATGGGATAGGGGAGGCCATTGGGACTAATAAAAATGAACTCTTTGTTATTGTAATATACCTTCTGAATTTCTCAATGGAATTTTGTAGTAATTGTAAACTGAAATATGGGCGAGACCTTGGCTTCTCAAAAGATACCCGCACATACACACACAACAAACATAGGTAAAAATAAATAATCACCATTATACGTAAAATTGTCAAATCCATCATAATTTTATTGTCGATGGATGTTACTTCAACATTAGATTTAATGAGGAATACCATAGACCAATTTAAGTTTTAACACCTTTTTACAATCAGAACCTTTAGATTTAGATAGATCAAGCTTGATTTCATTTTAGCCATATACAGTGCCACTTCAGTACTTTTCACTCCAATGCAGAAACAGTTGTAATCTGCAGAGCAGAAAATTATACCAAAGAATGCCCGCTTTGCATCTACGTTGCCCAATGTTTTTCATCCAACCAACGTTAGCTGCCGCAAGCGTGTCCATTTCAAACACAAGCTTCAGAAGTCATGCAGACGAGCTTGAAGATGAGAAAAGTGACAAACGCAGCAAAACATCTGAAGGGAAGACCAGATACTGTCATCCTGAATGGTTTGCATATTTCCCTTTGAAACTTTGATAAAACTTACTGACCATTTACTAATCAGCATCTAGTCATTGGCTTGTAGCCTTTGATACTTTGATAAAAGACTGTCTACTAAGTAGATGGATGTAATTCAAAAGGTGGTCATTAGACAAGACTTTTCTCTTCAAAGGCCATTTACCGGATGAGTCTGTCATATTACAAAGGGTTGACAATGCTTTGAAGACGCATGGACAGTCACATGAAGAACCAATCGTATTTGGTTATCAGAAGAAACTTAGAATCATTACACTTTAGGGATGCAAGCATGGTCCAGTGGTTGGTAACCCTTCCTCTGAACCAAGAGGTTGGTTGTTCGAATCCCGTCTGTTGTCCACTACCCCAACATGCACACTACTGGGAAGGGTTGCAGTCCATAAGATGGTGCATTAAATTGTGGTCCATTGTTGTTCACTGAATACTTGTCGAAAAGAGCGTGCACAAACACTGTGACCACTAGAATTTTACTATTAGCTCTTCAGTGAGTTAAACTGGGACTACATCTCTTGTTATTATTATTTATTAAGCTTTCTTTATTGGTTTCTACTAACAGCTGTCCTTTATTCAACTGGGACATAAGAATATGATAAGATTAAAATGGGTATCTTGCTAAACTGCCCGTTGGTTTCCACCCACTTTAAGAATACCTAGTGCAATGTGGCACAGTCCTGTGAGAAACGTGCTGTGAGCTACATAATTCTATCAGTATCAGTATCGATAAGACCTATACAATAGCCCTTTGGCAGTGGCACGAGGTTACATCACATTAGATTAGACTTGCCACACCTAAGACTACATTCTTACAGTACAGACCGCGAAACACGCATCAAGTTTTGCGAAACGTCCTGTGGAATTTCGCAAAACTCATTGCATAGAATTTGCTGTACAATCTTTTAGGAACCTTGGTCATGGAAATTAATTCAGTAATTGTCATTTTGATCTGTTCAATAATGATAAACCAGACAATTTGGCTTCAACATGCCATTTTTTCTTTCTCTTTAATATACATACATGTAAGGCCACACCAATTTAATTTCTTGGTTCACGGATTCGCTCGCTCCTATTTTTTGGAAAACAAAATAAAAATAAAAATTACCACTCAGCAAATTTGCACCATTAATGAAACCATTCACCAGCTTCCTGGTGTAGCAAATTGGCCTTTATATTATAAGCTCCTTAAAGTGTGGGTACAAGTGGTGTTACTGTACAATAATAGTGTTTTTGTACTTTTTTCAAGCTGAAAACTTTTTTTCTTCATGTTTTGGATTAGCCGTTACCTTTACCCCAACTATTTTACAATTTTTATTTTTATTTTTATTTCGCCCTCTCGCTCCATATTTTTTATGAAAAAATCCGTGAACCAAGAAATTAAATTGGTGTGGCCTAAAGAAAGGAACACATTTTTAGTATCATATACTGTAAAATTTCTAATAACAGAATTAACACCCAAGGCAACTAAAAGAAATGAAAACTTATTTCAGCAGGCCAAAGGCTAGTTGAAGTGCAGTCAAACACGTCAAGGTAGCCTATCCTACGCACACAGTATTGCGCTTACATGTATTGCGACTGAAAAGCCAGTTGCAATGGTACTGTAAGTAATGCAAAACCCTTTAAAGGTTACTCTAGCCATGGGTCATGTGGAAATTCACTCCCTGGAATACCGCAGAGCTTTCATGGTAGTGTTTCTGATTTCTTGTACCATTATTAGGACTAACACACTGTCCTTTCATGCGGTGAACTTTTACTCTCTGGAAGATGTCAAACCTTGTGTCTTCATGACATAAGCAGCTGGGTTATCATCCAGACATCCTACCCTTTCACGTGAGGTCAAGGTAATGCAGGTGAGACTTTACTCTTTGTTACCGAGAACACGCACAGGAAAGGGCTCTGCGAAATACATACCGCTCATTGAGTTCTGGGAAAATGTCTGCAAGATGCAACAAATCAAGTCTATCATATAAGAGTATTAGATATAGCTGCTCCAGTCAATACAAAAAAATACAAATTAGCCAATGAACCTCATTTTTCCGTTTTACTTCACTCTAGATTCTAAGAAATGAACTTGGCTTAAAAATCCATATGGCAACACTAACCATAACTGTCGAAAACCTGAGTAGTTTTCTCGGATGAAAGACTTAATTCATTTGACACAATGTTTTAAGGAACAAGTGGGCTTTTTCTTTCATCAAATCTTTTGCTTAATGTAACTTAAGAAAAGGCAAAGCCATTTTTCACATCTGACGTCTCAAGGTCCGATGTTAATGATGTGTTAAGGCCTGAGTGGAGAGTGAAGTACCGGAGGCAGCTCTTAAGCTTTGTGAGCTGTCAATCACATGTTGGTTTATGTTGGGTCAGGGTTCAGTAACCTCTGACTAGTACACAGTCTCAAATCACCAGACCAAAGTCTTTAATTACTGTCAACAACAAACCATTCAGTCATCATATCAAACTCAGGCTTATTCGAAACACTAAAATTATCAATTTCTTCATTCAGTTCTTTTTACCTTTATATATATTCATATCTCTTTCCTTCAAAGACTGATGTAATATAGAATCACTGCATGTTATTCCAAAATTGATCTAATCTCTCTCCTATATCTTTACTTTTGCTACCTTAGCTAAGCAAACTATCAACAATAGTTTTTACATGTGCAGTATCTGGCAAACCATAGATCCTCTTGCGTTTCAAAACAAGTACTTGGATGTTGACAATACCAGCTTGACGGATTAATGATAGTTTTCTATCCTGGCTCATGCAATTTGGTATTTGATCTTTTTCCAACCAAAGTCAGCATGGGTGTTTTTAACTACCGATACTTAGATGTTATTGTCCCTAACCCAAGGACAGTAATTGTTGTAGATTCGACCTTAGCTAAAGACATACAAACATTCAAATGAGCAAATGTCTTTAATAGTCGAGGAGTTAAGTAGATCAGGTCCTATATCCCTATAATAACTTAAGGAAGGTATGGATCTTCTCTCAACACCTTCTTAAGGATTACTTCCTTAAGGTTACTGGGAATCGGGACCTCTCATGTCAAAACTTGAGAATGTACACATACGTATACCGTGTATAAATGGTTACCATTTACCGTGTTTTCATACTGTCAAAGTCGCTACGCTCCCATGGACTTGTCCCTAAATAACCTCTACTTGTGTTACCTGGTATGTATGTTTATGTGCCAAGCAGTGTACGCTATTGTTCCCATCACCAACAAACATACAAAAATATTCACTGTATTTTCCTCAAGTTTGAAGGAATCTACCATATGAAGTGGGAAGATCCAAATTTTACATTCCATAAGGATACAAACCTGTACATACTGTACCTAGTCTTAATCGTTGATAAAGAATTGGATCCTCCAATAAGATCGCTGCCAAAACCTGCCTTCCCTACGATTACCGAGAACTCATCAACATACCACAGTAAACACTGGTTCTGAGAAATTCAAGTACATCTGCTCAGTCAAGTTTGAAGCAGTCTCTCAGTGTTCCAAATGGCACAAGGTATGATCAAACATATTGCTGGCTTACCTACTACGCTTAGTAAGTACTAGATGAAAGACACATTCAAACAGTTTCATCTGACAAAGTTTTTGACTAGTTTAACTTTCAAACCCCTCGTATCTTAAGGACAGGGCTGCAATACACAGACCAGCTATTTGCTGCAAGACTGCTTACAAATATGCATCAGGCTTGTTTCTGGACCAAATGTGGATAACAGGGCAGCTACATCCAAAATGTTTTTTTACATGCAAAAATCTAAGTCACGATTTTAACTAGACTAAGTAAGAAATCAAAATGATGTCCTGTGACTTATTTGGGATGAATCCTTTGGCCAAGGTCACCTGATCCAATGAAGCAAACAAACGAACAATACAATATTCTCATAACAGACAATTTTGCGCAAGAGTTACAATATGATCGGCTTTTCGGAGCAAATGTGATACAGGCAGTACATCGAAAGGTTTGTACAGCAAAATCTAGTCAGGTTTACTAGCTAGTGAGGATTAAATGGAGTCCGGGACTATTTGGGAGATTCCTTGGCCAGGTCACAGATCAAATGAGGCCACTGCCGGAGATGCAAGAGTTGCAGAGCGGGCACCAAATCATGCCAAATCGGAATTTTTGTACAGTATAGTCATATATGCAAGTTATTGTGAAGAATTGTTCACTTTCTATGTAAACATATTCTATACATGCTTAAGTACAACTTTCACAAACCTACATCCATCATAAGTATGATATCCACATCATTTACCACCTAGATGAATGAATTAGGGCACTTTCACATTAATCATGCAAATTAGGTTCTTATTTGCATAATTTGTATCTGTTAAATGTTCCCCTTATCATATGTTACATGTAGGTAAAATGAGATATAAGAAAATGACAAGCAAGCACTTTTCATTCCTGCTCATCCTAAGATCCCAGAGTGAAGTCAGATAGATCTGTCTTGTTCTCAGAAACTGGTGTGTGCCTTTGCAGTGGCCAGGTAAAAAAGTCATTCTTATTGGATTCACTATCTCTGAAGATACTATTTAGTAGTACCCTACTTGGAAATGCTTTCTTGCCCGGTTGTGGAAACTCTTAAGAAGCACTGTTTGACTAGGTTTAATACATTGGATGAAGATTCCTCCAAGAATCTGCATTGCAAGACACCTGTGATGCTTGGATTGCGGTTGTGACCTAGTGTGATAAAAGTTTCCATACAGTCTATACTGACATTCTTAACTAGTCAGGATCACAATTATGGTCAAGGTACATGCACCATTGATATCCTGATATGACCGATTGTGACAGTAAGAAATGATTTCTTCTATGCCCTATCCTTATGCTTCACATTGGTGCATTGTCGGCCTTCTAGGTCTCCTTCCGCCATTTTTGTGCAACAGACTCTGAAGCTATTGGGGATCTCTGCTGAGGGATTGCACCAATATTTCGGAGCTGTCATCTGGAAATTTTGTGATATCGGGAAAAAGCCTTCGCATAACAATGAAATTTCCTTTTACATGGTGGAAAAAACTGTCCCCCTCCCAATAATGCCAGTCCCAAAATTTGACGTGATATAAACTGGGCCAATGAATTGCCTTGAAGAAAACAAAAATTAAGACCACGAAAGCTACCAATGTCTGCTTTGGTATCACGACTCGACTTCATCTTGAAGTATCCTAAGCCACTAAGCTAAAGTTTTCATTTCAGACAGGATTCACCGGGTAAGTCTACAGATACAGGTGTCAGTTATTGAGTCGAATGGACATCTAACCACAACACGTGGGAACAAAACGGCCCAACATATAACCTGCATGCGCCCTACTTCCGCAAGGCTATAGGGATGAACTGGGATTACAGCACAAGGCTACCTACAATAGACCAGCCAGATTGTGCTGGGCCCTTAAGCCACGCCTGTCTGCGCAGCTACAGGGTCATTACATGCATGAATGCAGACTGGAGGTCTGTATTGTCAGGCTGCATGCAACATCAAACCATCCATCAGTATCCATCTATAATCTACCAACTTCACTGACAGTTATTGTCATAGCTCTTGATATATTGTAGAATATCATAGTTTCAAGAATGGGAAATTGGAAAAACAAAAGACTACCTTTTTTTCACAAATGTCTGGTAACGAATATAGCTTACATGTGGCATTGACTGGCCAGTTGGTTAGGCTAGTAGTAGTAGACACAAAATCAAGAGGTTACAGGTTTGATCCCTGTCCTTCCTTGGCAATTAGGCCCTTTACATGACTTTCCTCACCCTACCCCCTGATGTAAAAATGGGTACCTTACATGTACTTCTGTTGGGGAGATAAAAGGCAGTGGAAGGAGAGGGTGTCTTAGACACAGTCGATAACAACCCACTGTCCTTACATCCTTCAAAAGGTTATGGAAGTACCTTTACCTCTTATCTTTTCTATGTAGCTTAAAAGCAATTTTGTCATTCTCTTTTGATGGCGTGTAACTGTGAACTTTCATAATTAAAATACTAAAAGAAATTCCAAAAGGACTTTGATGTCAACAGTCCACGACAACTTATGTCGAAGTGTAACATACAGTCATATTATACAATATTGTAACAGGTAGCTTTGTAGCTACTAAAGGACAAAATGGCTGAGGCAACTAGGAAGATTCAACAATGGAAATCTATAGTATAAGTTAAGATGTTGGGATTTTCCGAAAATCCAAATAACCTTAAAATTGATCAAGAATAGCCTAATATTAATGGTACTACCATGAAAGGTACATTGTATGACAAAATGAACAATAAGCAACATGCTCTCTCAATTGGTAATAATCTACTAGTATACATGAAAAAGCATAATAAAAAGATAAAGCATATTTTGAATGGATGTCAAAACATTCTGGAACAACTTTTTTCAACAAAGAAATTCAGAAAATTGACTGTCATTGACTGAGAAGGATTCCAAGTTTCTGGAGCACTTTCTGAGAAAGCATTTGTTAACGGCTTCTTCTTTGAAACACTAGATACTAAGTAAGATGACAACAAGCACCTGAGACAGCACACCTACTCACCGTGTCACTGTACAAGACTTGAACATCCTTGATACTTCCGCATTGTCTCTTCAAAATGTTCACGGCTTGTGCAAATGGCATACCTGGAAGATATAAGAAAGAAAGGTGTATCTGTTACCGGAGGCGTGAAAAGCGTAGTGTAAAGTAGTGCCTGTTTCCTACACAAAGATGCTCAAGTGCATGTAACCAGTGCATTTGCCAGTACCAGACACTAGGGCTGTGGACACCTAACCGTTTGCATAACTTCAGGTATATTGATGCAGACGTTTAGGTAGTACTAGTAGAAGGTAGAAAGGTGTATCTGTTACCAGAGGCACTCATAACACACAGTAGTATCAGTCACACGTTTAAACACTATATCACCAAAGGTTTCAACAAACTTAATTGACAGTCCAAAAACAAGTTGTATTATCATACTATTCATAGACTCAAGTCATAATTCATTTCTATTTATCCAAAACAGCAACAGTTGTCTAGCGGATGCCCCACATTCAGACAATTCTAAGTACCCCATGCCCACAGGTGTATCAACTGATCTTCGCATCAGGAGCTGGGACTGTTGCTATACTTAGTGCCTGTTTCCTACACAGAGATGCTCAAGTGCATGGAACCAGGAGACACACATGAGTAAATGGTTTCCGCACATCTCACATTGTTCAGGCAGACTGAGACAACAGAGCTCAAAATGATGTTTCTCAGGTACCATCCAAAGTTACCAATACCAGACACCAGGGCTGTGTACCTAACTGTATACTAGTATGCATCTTCAGGACTTCAGGTACTGGTTTTACTCAACTATTAACTCAAACATGATTTGAGTTAATAGTTGACAGAATGTTCAATTAGATGTCTGGTATCTTCTACACAAAACACATGCTTTTGGCATTTATACGGTCCAGTGTATATCATTACTAAGTCTATTAAAGTACAGTACCAGTACATTTATTTATGGTCTGGTATTTTGGACCCATTCCTGATGATTTTTGCAGTACATTGTATAATTTGTATTGGTGCCAGCAACAGCATATAGCCATATACCATACATAGTTTACCTGCACCATTAATTTCCTTTCATTATTTTTAAGATATTCTTAGAAGTGCCATTTTAAATCTTGTAATCTGCTTTATTGAAGGATGCTACAACAAGGAATGTAGGACATTTTGAGGGGTATCAAGAGATGGGGGAGTGTCAGGCTTTGGCCTCAGACATCAAACCACAGTCTGCATGGAAAAGAACCGACAATACTAGTATTTGGCTAAAAATGTGAGCCGTAAAGCGAAGCTGCATTGTATTTACTTGAAAAAGCATCATTTTTCAACTCAACTGAGGATGACAAAAGAAGAGATACCAGTAGCATCCTAGGCTGCCTTTTTTATCAAGATGAAGTGTTGGTAGACAATAAAAATACCAAAGGGGTCTTACTCAATAGTCTTTTACCCTGACTTCTTGGATTACTAAGAGTAAGAAATGACAGAAATTGGCCAGTTTTGCACGGAAAGGATAGCCAAACAAAGGAAGTTCATCTAACTCCTCAAGCAATTTTTCACCCATCTGGCTTATTTGTGTTTAAACTTTTCCCCCAGCCACTACAAGTAGTCTGGTGTAGACTACAATTTGCTCAAACATGTCAGACTTTGTAACTCTGAAAGGAAGAGGAAAGGTGACTCATTCTCTGTACAAGCCATGTGGAGTCACATGTCTGTACTGTGTCTAGGGACAACTTGGGCAAAACTAATTCAAAAGCCTGTTTTTCATCAACTCCAAGCAGGTGTTGGGTAGAAAACTGTACTGCTTTCTACCTGGCCGAAGATCTCTGTCAGGGTCATAAAATGTGAAAAACATGACAACAACTGCTGTTACCTTACTAACTCAGCAGCTTGGTCGGGGCAAATGTTACAATTTCCTACCTACCATCTGCTTGGAGATTAGTTTTTCATTGATTCGTAACTCTACAATCACAAACAACCAAATTTGCAGATGTCCACTTTTTAAACCTCACGTTGTAGACAGTTTGTCTTCAACAACCAAGCTACATGTCCACTTCCTCAACTACCATTTATATAATACTTGGTCACAATTGGATTTTTGAATTTTTCAAAAGCATTTGTTATATCCAAATTGTTTCACAATGTGAGAGGACAATTTATTTGAAATGGCCTGTGGCAATCATGTAAGTGGCTAGAGAGACCAGACGCCATCACACCAAGGAAGGAACTACCAAAACCTCAGTCAGAACCTCAGAGTCAGACCAAATGTCTCTGTCTACAACTTACATGCAACTTTCCTGTTTAGAATCAGAGGTCAATGACACAGTTTTCTGGGTTACCTCAAATGACCTCTTAGACCCAACAATAGTCACTGTTACTATGTACAGTAGTTACAGCACAATTTACCTAATTGTTAATCCTCTGAAAGCAATCCGACTACAAGTCTGGGTTTCAAGTAGCTAGTGATGACTTGTACATGTCTGGCTATATATAACTTTAATGGTTTAATCAATAAGGCTTGTAACAGCAGTTTCCTGAACTTTAGCATTAGCACAGACTAGTCAAGGGCACACATGTACGAACAGGTGATACACCAATATTTGTCTACAAAATGGAGAGAGCCAACATCCTGAATGAAGTTTTTAATCACAGTATGAGGATCCTGTAGTGTAAATTTAGTGTCTGCCATGAAGGACAGATCATTCTGGAAAACTTGTGCTTCGGACTGTGCCTCACCGGTGTAAAACCGGATGAATTATGTATGTATGTATGTAGTGTAAATGGCTTGGGGTGGATGTAGGGATAATACTGGACGTGATCTCTTCCTTCCTCATGTCACCTATTCCAGTGGCAGCTGCAAATTTGTAATCTTCAAGCAGACGTTGTGATGTCTTGTACTTGTAACTGCCTTTGCCAAAGGACAACTTAAGTCCTGACCTGTGTGGTAAATTTTGGTGGTACCTTTATTTGGCTTTGATAGGTTGTTTTCCCCATATATATAGTACCAAATATTAAGAATCATGACTATAGTAGCCACCTATTTACAGATTAGCATACTCACACACCTTCAAACAGGGTCAATAACCTCTTGAACTGTTGGTCATTAACCTTTGTACTACTAGCTGCAAATTGGGCCATAGGATAACAATGCACCTGCTGACTTTCCCTACTAAAAATAGTTTGGTACCAGATTTGTTTTAGTCTTTTTGGACAACAGGGAAAAGATGAACATAGCGATTCATAATATTAATGTGTCTGCATATATACAAAACACTGAAAGTGATTTATCTAAGGAGAATTCTGCATCAGTCAGGGCAGAAATTAAGATTTAAAGGAGAACAAAATACTATTCTAAATTTTGATAATGAATTAAAAAAAAAATAATTAGTACAATTTCAGGATGGATGGAGTATGTTTGAACTTAGGAGAGACATCAAGGTGTGCGTCCTTTTATGATGAAGAAAGACTCTTTGAATGTCTAATTGTTCAGTCAAGCATACAACAATAAGCAAACATCCTACACTTGCCAAAGAAATAATTTCCTG
Organism: Branchiostoma floridae; assembly: GCF_000003815.2. Lineage (NCBI taxonomy): Eukaryota > Metazoa > Chordata > Leptocardii > Amphioxiformes > Branchiostomatidae > Branchiostoma > Branchiostoma floridae. Next base: position 16,944,959 of record NC_049984.1, on the reverse strand, counting down.
TCAGATAAGTATCAGAACAATAAGGCAGGATTTATAAGCTTGTTTGAACTATGCTGGCACTCCTTCCTAATCTACCTGTACCTCCTGGGAGGTATGGTAACTATGCCACCCAGCTGTACCACAGAGGCAGGACAGGAGGTAGGAGGTGTACTCTAGTCAACAGAGATCAAGGTCAGGACAGGCATTGTTACTCTTGATCATACTTTTACTATGGCCTTGACAGTTCCATTTTCATACTGTTTTAAACAAGATTTGTAATATACTATGGTCTCAATATTTCATAGTTTATTAAGATGATTTCAGATCATTTTCCATTTGCAATTTGTTTCAACTTGAGCACAAACTTGGCGATGGGCTGCTTTACTTTAACTTTCTATGAATTGTACCTCACCAAGGAACTGTAATGAATTGTCTTGAACCAATATCAAAAGTTCACGTGTGAGAATAGTTTTATTGATTCTCCAATGACTTGATTTCGCTGCAGTGTAAAAACAGATGCCTTCCGCAGCACAAAGATTTACAATGGCTTCGTTTTCTGGCAGAGATAAGCAATCTTCCCATTCTTTCAAACACCTTCCCTCTAATTGGAATTGATGGGGATTTCCTCTGCTTTGTGAGTCATGCCCTTGCACATGGTAGTGATAAGGTTAGCAAATAAACATTTAGTTACAGGGCATTATCAGGGAGATAAGCAGACCTCATGGGTGCTTTGAAATGGACAAGGCCCCTTCCCCTCCCTTAGACACGCCCACCCTCTTAACCAATAAGAATTTGGTACAAACCACATCAAAAGTAAGGGGTGAACAACACCACCAGGAGGGGGGATCAGCAGACTATGTCTGGAATTGTGCAGACTTATCTTTTGATCTGTTTCCTTCCTTTCCCTTCTAGACAAAGACAAGAATGTGGCTTAAGTCTCATTGTCACCTCTGTGTATGTGTGCCATCAATTAATCACTAAATGCTAGCACAAGCTCACTGCTTACCATTTTTGCAGGGCTTGACATCTTTTTCCCTGTATACCTATGCCCTGTATACCTGTGCTCGTCTCGAAATTACCTGCACTATACAAACCATAGCTACATCATTCTTTTTTCCTTTAAAAATGTTTTCAGGGTGTAATTTTTCCTGGTATAATTTCAAGTACAGGCTTAGAACAGGTAGATTACATAAGGTATACCTATAAAACTTGAGTACATGATGAAGGTGGTACAGTAGAAGCCGTCTAATTGCACTCGCCATTTGCCAGCACATTTTGTGCAATTATCCGGATGGTACAGCAAAGCAAAGTTATTCAGCTGGACGGCATCACTACGGGACTTTTGGTTTGTGTGTAATTAACAGAAGTGTGCAGTTATCCGTTGTGCAATTAACTGGCTTCTACTGTATTTCAAACCCCTGGGTGGGAATAGCTACTTGACACTTGGCACACATCACATTCAAACAGGTGTTACTATCTCAAAGCAGAAGTTGGGAGGAAAATTACATTTTCCTACTTGCCCTTTCTGTTGCAAACATTGTGCATTATAGTTCAATATATTTCTGGAAAAATTGTAGTTCGTACTGTACTTCACCGGCGTAACTGGATGTACCACTACTACATATAATACTTCACTATCCAAAGTTATTTTTTCAACCATTAGTAGAAGACTCAAGGCTGACAGACATGGGAAAGTTCAGGCATGACAGTCACACATGTTGATTGATACAGTTCACAGCTAACAGCTGTTATTCCTATATAGGAACCTTTAGCTTACTGTATAGTTTTCCCTTTCTCCACACTTTCTCTTTCCTCCCACACAAACTGGTAATACTATAGTATTTGCTCAACTGTCACCGGTACATCAATTATACATCCAATACTTTGTCGTGATGAGTAGGTGAACACCCTGTCCTTGGTTGTCACTGTTGTGAAACGTAATTTACGACTCTCCCCATATACTTCAAAGGTATCTCTACGCATATAACAAAGTCTATACATAAACGTCCTTGGTAACAGTTGGCACGTTGCACTGCAATGATTAAGTCACGTATCTCACACGTACACCACAGTTGGTCAAAGATGCCGCACTTATACAATATGTCCAGGTCTGACGTATTGTAAGTGCTAGCCACAGATGGTGTCAACTGGTGCTTTTTCTTTTATTCTAATGATAACTGTGCTACCCACGTCAATAAACTTGGATGGCCTTCAGGGTTCAACCAACCTTCTATTCGTTTACAAAAAAAATCTACCAGTTGATAAAATGCAAATATGCTGCTTTCTTGCTATTCATAGAGCTACATATCTTAAGTTACAAAGACGCCTTTTTTCTGTTGTCAACTACTAGTACCTTGTTATAACTAATAAGCATTAATTGATTTGTACTATGTTGAAAAAGACTAACTCAAGATCGAGTTACGAATCACCTGCCATGTTATCATCTTAAATTTGCCTCTGACAGCATCATTTTTCAAAGTTATGTCATATCCTTCAGACACTTTCTATACTACAGGGACAGTGTCCATCTCTCGTTCAATAGCCCTTGGGCTACACAATTATGCAAGAACCATAGCAGGTTACTAGTCCACTGGTAGTGGTTTGTATCAAACAAGAATATTCTTTCTCATGACAGACATAAGTGTGGAGTGCTAAGGAAAGAAAGCAAGTGCCACTTTGTGAGAGTAAGGTCAAGGTTTTAACACATGAAAAGGCTACATGCAAAGTGAGAACTCTACCAACTGGCAACAACGCTAGGCAAATATATCTTCTTTTACAAGTTTAACCCTTCACTATAATTTGCAACATCAGCAAAGCCAATCTTCTTCAAACATGCTGACTACTAAAGCCAGATGTTGAAATCTTTAAGACATACTAAAACTTATTGTCTTCAGGTCTTTAGGGGAGGTGACCACAACATTCCTTCAGAAGACATCCTGAACAATTGCTCCATTTTCTCCTGCTAACATTCAGTGAATGTTTAATTCATATCTCCAAGGGCTGATGGCAGGATGTGGTTTTGGGGAGGGGCCAGAGATTCTCCAGCATTGGAAAAAGAACACAGCAACCATTGAAGTACATACATGTACCTATCAGTAATGGCATTTTATTAATTTTTGTAGGAGAGTAGGAGTAACATAGGACAACTTTTATCATTATTTTTTTCTGACTCTTGCCTGTCAAGAATATTAAGTATACTAGTGTGTCTTTACAAAATATACATAACCCTAAACAACTATCTAGGTGCTGTGGGTGCACCCACAGTCAAAATGTAAATGCATAGATCCAATTTCTTTGATAGCCTGGGTACCTGCCTCCTTTGTAACAGCTGGCTCAATCGTTTTGCTCGCATTTAATTAACAATGGAAAGACTGTACCAGTGGTTACTACAGAGGATAGTATCCAGGATGGCATTTTGATTCGTGTCCAAATACAATTGGTCCTAATTGAGGATACCATTATCTTCTACAGCTCTATTTCTGAGAAGTCAGTCTAACTCTAAGAGAATTGACAGGTGTCTCTCCCAAGGGGAGGGGGGCTAGGGTAATAGTCTACCTCCAGGCTGCAAACATGTTGCTGAATAGAAAATTGACATAAATTAATGTTGCATTTAAACACAAGTGTAGCGGGCAATTTCCAAATGGGCTTTCTGCATGTGAAAAGGTTTAGTGTGTGAAAGATATGTGTGAGAAAATATGCAAATTAGGATGATCTACAGACTGGCAAATGTTATACAACATCATCTTTGCCATTATTTCTTTAATTCGAATACAATGCAAGTGTGTGTGTGTTTGTGTGTTTGTGTGAGTGAGTGAGTGAGTGAGTGAGTGAGTGAATGAGAGTGTGTGAGTAAAAGCTTAAAATCGTCAAGTCTCTAGGAATTGCCCAATTTAACATTTACAATATTCAGAATAAGTCAGAAAAATACATTTTTTTGTTTTGTTTTAACCTTACTTTATCAACTGCACATTGCAGGAGTCATTTGGCTAACAATTCTTTTTAGGCAGCAGAGTTTCCCAACTTGGGACAATTTTTCCTTGCATGCCATCTTGTTTGATCCTGTAAGTGTCAAGTAAACTAGCATGGACAACAAATTGCTTCTATCAATCAACAATTGGTGACAAAGTCACCTGTCAGCAGGAACAATAACTAGACAGTTTAATGATTGACATGATCCTTTCTATCATACCATCCTAGTTAGAGTGTCATCCTACCTGTAGTTAATTTACGAGGGCTCCCACACTCTCCCCTCAATGGGATGACACTCAGCTACATGGTACCAATACATAATGTACTTTAGTACATCAGTCATCAGGTTTGTCACGAAGTTTGGTAAATACTGCATCAGAAAAACATGCATTACGCATAATTTCTTTTTGGACAGAACTACTAATACAATGTTCATGTATATGGAAAGAGATTTTATGAGATTTCATATATACGTGAGCACGCCGCATACCCTCCTGTGACATTTAACTTACATATATATTTGGCTGGCAGATACATGTGTACAACTATACAGTCAATCTAATTGGTATTGATACTTAAAAGGGTTCAAGTATCAGGTTCTAAAACCTGATAGCATCACATGAATATTTTCACATGCACAGATTTTCACACGCCTCACTCACACACAAGGCTCAACCAAAGAAAAATTCAGATAGACTGGCCTTACATAAAATAAATAGTTATTAAATATTACCTACCTACATAAGATTATCAGAGTTGAAAACTTTCAAGCTAGACTCCATAGTTCTTCCCCTTTGGGACCTGATTTCAAAACATTTATAAAACCGCAAAACATTACGTAACCACTGCATTTAATGAATAATAACACGGGGCAGATATAAACGGCTGGGCAGGTAATTAGGAGAGGGTAACCCTTGTTTTTCTCAGATCACAGAGAAATGCAGTGTATGAAAGGGAAGGAGGATGCAAGGAAGAAACAAATACTAAGTTGTATCAGCTGTCGGCCATTTTTTTTCTCAAAAGAAAAACAAATGACGCAACTTACCGAGGGCGAACTCCCACTGTTCATTGCCCAAAGATCGCTCAGGAACGACCTCTAAGTCCAGCATGGTGTCTTATTTGTATCCTTTGTACTAATAAGCAAGTTATAGGTCAATATCGTGGGATTTAGGGACTTATTTTCGCCTTCCACTTTCGTTAGGTCGCCAAAACCGCCATTTTGGATGTTTTCCTCAAACGCGCATGCGCTAAGGTATTTGTAAATAAAGAGGTCACAGGGCGACACTTTCACTTCCGGGTCACTGCTTGTGATTGCGTCATAGCTTTCGCCTTAGTAACGCGCAGGAACAATTAAGTAACCTTATAAACTACGTCTTTAATGCTTTTGCTAAGAATAACTGAGAAGATTTACTGCTCATTAAATCACTCTTCATCCATGGAAGGAAAAAAGATAGAATTTCCCAGTAAAAGCAGGCATTTTCTGCTGTGACGTCGTCAAAAAATATGAGCGCTAACTTAGATTTGGTTCTTTGCCAAAAGTCCGCCAAAAACACAGGTGACACGTCACGCGGAATGTTATGCGTGATTTGACTTGATAAACATGATTGGTGATTGAAATGAGTGACTCTGGGCGTGTGTCTACTCATTGAATCACGATCAGACTATGGTACATTTTTACCGTGACTCACGAGTAGAACTGATTTCTTTTGGAACAAAAAATCGGATGGAAAATTACTGAAATCCAATCTCCTCATTCACTTTGCACTGATTGAAGAAGACGATGACTTGTACACTTCCTGTACTTCAAATTTAAAGTGAGAGTCATCCTTTCTTTTGTGTCTACCATCTTAGAATCTGAAACCTAACGTTACAGACCATGAAAGCACTCTTTCTATTTCCTAAACATCAACACGGTAGATCCCTTAACTTTACCGCTGTTTTCAACACTAAAACAACTACAGTAGAAGCCGCTTAATTCCACGATCTATTTGCCAGTGAATTTCGTGATTATCCGACTGGTGCAATAATGCGAAGTTATCTAGCTGGACCGCACCGGTTTGGGATTCCGTGCAGTTAACAGCTAGCAGTGTGCAATTAACTGGCTTCTACTGTATCTTGGAAAACCTCACGTTTCCAAGTTGTGCAGCCTTCCAAGTATGTTAAGTTAGTGGATTTATTGTTTTTCTCCTTTCCAATTTTTTTGTAGTTAGCCCATATCTAACACGTTCTACAAGTTATCTTTATCATCTTTATAGTTGAAAATTAATGTCAAGAAAGCAGTGATATTCTTTTTTAACAATAAACGTACATTTAATTTGCATGACTTTCAATTTATTTGTACGCTTGTGGTATGTTTCTTCACATCCCCCACTCTTATTGCTATAAAGATTATGCTTAAATGGTGTTATACTGTATATATATTTGTTAGCGTTACCAACTTGGTATATCTAATGCTCTGCAATGGTCTCTCCTTTTTTTTTAATCCGGGGAATACTTGCATGCAAGTAAAAACTGGACCATGTGCAGAGATTGCTAAAGTTTGAGTGGTTTCCAACAACCCATGAGGACTGGGCTAAATACATACAGCACTATATTGGGGTACTTAACAGTCCTCTCAGCTAGTAAAGAATACTATTAAAATAACAATGATGTACCATCAGGCAAGTCTGTTTTTCTCAGAAAGATATGAAGCTGATGTCCTTAAAAGACTTTCCCATGGATGCTTTAATTGCTGTGCACGGCTGTCTACATACCTATAAAAAGCAGAGGAAGGAAGGCTAAAAATATAACTCTCGCAATAACTGGACAGCATTGCTACGTAGGCGTTGGCTTACTCGTTTATTCTCTATTGACGTAAACGACGGCGTTACGCATAGCCAAGAAAACGACGCGTATTAACATCATTCTGGTCTAGCTTTTCTCCATTCAAATACGGCTATACTTACAGCTATATCGCTCCATATATAAAATGCATATTTCTATTCTAGTAGCTTAGGACTGATGAACTGACTTAGGAAAGTATTATTTTGCAAATTCCATTTCTTAGAAGGCTTGGAAGTGCAGGTTTCCACCATCCGTTCACAGGTCAAGAGTCGGTTACTCCTGGAAACAATATCACCCGAAAACGGATAGTATCAAGCTCTTTGGAAAGGTAGAAACCGTACCATGTTTTTGTGTGTATGTTTGACTTCATGCCTACTGAGTAAGCGGTGCGGTGTGGCCTCGAAAGACACGTGTGAGCAGGTGTTTTTATCCGACCATGACCCGCCCACACTTCCCCACCAAGCCTGGTCTTTCACCTTCTCTATACAGGTGCACAAGCTATACTTCAACACAACAATCGCCCCGCACGTTTTGCAGATTAAATGGACCAACCAGATAATTGAAAGCTTTACCATCAGATAGAGTTTAAAGAACCTGTATGATCGTTCGAACAGATAACTTGAAATTGAAATACCAGCCGAGGCCATCTTTTCATGAAGCGGACAATTCGTTCGGAAGTTTTGTTTTCTTTTGTATTATGGAGTATGCAAACTGCAAATAGATCTGATGTCTGTCAGATATGAATACAGGAAAGAAAACTGCAAATTGAAAGAGTTTTATTGTCGGTTAGTTCGAATTTTAGCGTCTTTGTCTGTAGGGGACATTGTCAACTATGCGGGTTCACTGTCACTGCTACCTACTCGCTTTACGACAACCAACAACAAAAGGTAAACAATTAAAAGGTAGGGGTAAACATAACTTTAATATAAACTCCCCTGTGTACACGACACAATGTGTGGTGTTGTACATTATTTGTGTAGACCAGTTCGTACAGTCGCGAGTATGACAAACCAGTCCAGTATACACGTCCTGACTGCTGAGGTTTTATCTTTTCACCTTCCAACCGGACCCAAAACACGTATTCTTTTGTCTTTCGCCAACTTCCCCCTGCTTGATAATATTGTTTACGAGTGCCCTGTCCAGTGTCGTTGTCTCTGAGGCAAACATTGTCGTGACAGTTTGACAAATTGTCTTATATCATTTCCAATGCCAAGAGGACGTCTGTCTCCGATACCGAATTAAATATTTATGCGCCCCAAGTAGCGAGAGAGCTCCCGCCATAGATTGATTGAAACCAGATTTGGACATGCGCTGCCTATGATTTGCCCAAAATTGGCAGCAGAGCGTGACGACAAAAAGTGCCGTTTTTATATATACGCGTCTCTACCCACGTGCTTGAGGCAAAGAATAGTAGTAGCTTTCACCAACGTGCGTTTTCTGCGTCAAAGGACAGCGCGCCCCCTTTCCCCTTATATGGGACGTAATGAAGGCAAATATTATGAAACAGCTAGTGGTTTAATTAGCATATCAATGCAAGCGCCAATGGCGGCCATGAGATGACTTCCGCCGAACACGCCCCTGTGCCCGAAGTGAACCGAGGATGACCATATAAGGAAATCTTCGGTATCAGGGGCTAATTTGGCTGTGGTCCCGAAGTTTAGTCATGACGCAAGGGCCAATCAGGTGCGACTGCTCGGGCTTGAAGGGTGTTACACAGGATCCGCTTTGTTTATTTCATCATTGTGCGACAGAATGAATGGGCAACTTTCCAGCACTGTGGTGCCATTTGTAAGCGGCATAGGTCGCCGAGAGGAAGCAATTTTGGCGATGCCCTACATTATGCCACGAGTTGTGCCTGATCAGAAGGCAAAATTTGAGAACGACGAGTTTTTTCGGAAGCTGGGACGAGAGTGCGAGGTAAATATCGCCCGTAGAGTGGCGCGGGGTCCCCCCGTAGCAAGTTACTTCAAGTCCACGCAAACTAGGAAGTGAAACGTTCGCGCTTGTTGCAACTACGTAGTAACTTCGAACAAAGTTGATACAAGGTTCTGACGCTTGTTTTCTGGCTCGATCTTCCAGATAAAGTACACAGGGTTCAGGGACCGCAGCCATGAGGAGCGGGTGGTGCGATTTCAGGCGGACCTGCGAGAGGGACACGCCGAGATAGTAAGTAGGCCATCCCGGGCCATCCCGTCTGCCTGGCCGAGTGTAATCATGACCGAACCTCGCCTGCCACCACTTCCGGTGATCAGACCTCGTCCCCGACAACGGGCCATGTGCACGTTTTAACCGCCGTTTTTCACGAGATAACGTCCGATCTACCTCCATAACGTATACTAGAACGTAAACATACACATGGACAGTTACGTAGACGTAGAATCTCTGTAGTTTATTAGCGAATTTGGTTGTAAACACACTACGGTCAACTTCCTCTCATTTCCTTGTCCCTCCTAGGCATTCGTGGCAACGGGGACCAACTTAGCCCTCCAATTCTCACCCAGCGCAGACAAGGCGCCCTCCAAAGAGTATGTAGATTTTGAAAAGGAACCTGGAAAGGTAAGACACCTGACTTCCTTACTGACGATACATTTGAAGGTTATAGTACTCAACTACGGTGTTTTCCTAGTAGTGTAAAGTGGATCGGTGCAAGGCCGCGGTTGTGGTCGCCGGATCTTACGGGGATGTTGTCGGATTTTCCCCAGGTTACAGTCTTTAAACGCTTTACACATCAGAAACCCTAAGCTTGGTAATATCTCTTACCCACATTTATGGACGCTACAGAAATCCGAGGACTTATTTACACTTCCTCAAAACCTTGAATCACTGTCGTCTCGAAAGGTGACGGTCGCTCAGTGATTCAACACACATCATTGCGTCTTACTGTTGTTATGGGCCCATTTCCAATATTGTCATAGGTTTGAACTCTTGATTTTGACAACGTGAACAACATGGTTGTCCGTAGGTTTAGATCGTTGAGTCAAGTGGGTACGGTCGAGTGAGTCATGTTTAAATGCCATTGGTGACACCCATAGAAACTGTCCACGTATTCAAAAGAGGGCGCGCGACCCACGTGTGTTGCACGCCGCCTTAACAGGGCGTTTTCACCGCTTAACTTGCCTGTAATTCTCGTACGGTGCGCTGCACAATTGTATCTTCCTCCACACGCCGTCTGTGTCGGACAGACATCCTCAATTCCACCCGTAATTCCCAAACAAGCCAACGTTATCTCCATCATAATTAGAGTCAGCGGAAAGAAAAACCCCGACATTGGACAGTCGCGGGCCCGATAGCTTTTACAACTCACTAGAGAGCCTACAACCTGCCGCAGGTCCCATCCATTAACGTACGGAATGTACCCGCCGTATGAATTTTTTAGCGACACCGACTCAACTTTTCACGAGGCTGGCGAAAATTGAAAAATAAAAGAACCAAGGGCCGATATTTCACGATTTCGGGCCAGCAGTTAAAATTGGAAATGTTCTGTCTTTTCTGAAATATTCATGGATCGGTAGGGGTTGGGGGTAAAAGATTTAATAAGGTTAACGTTAGTAGTCAGGCACATTTGTAAAATGAGAGCACATAATCCTTTTGTATGTTAGAAAAGGACCTGACTGAATCACCTAATTTTACATCATCAGTCAGAGATAATTCCTTTTGTTTTGTGGGTGGCACAAGTATCACCTGGTTCACTGTATTTCCTCAGTAAATAGGAACCTCAAATTAACTTTAAGGATAAAGCCAAATTGGATAGCTTGAGGGGGAACCAATTTATGTGGACATTTGCATCTTTGATGAGAGGAAAACCTAATGGCATTGTGTAGCAAATGTTTCAACACAACAATGTGGGCGTCTGTATTATCAAGAAAATACAGATAATGTTTTATAGGCATCATTACCATCTATGGACAAATGTGAGGGAAGGAATACAGGACAGGTGATTCGAATGTTAAAGCTGACAATGCTAGTTCACAAAGCATTGTACACTCTACTATATGTAGGCATTAGCTAGTAGGCTCTGTCATCTGCAAAATCAAACACTTTTCCCCTTAATGATCTCTACAACATTTCAGATATGGAAACAAAGTAGCTATCATCAATTTCCATTTCTAGTAAAATTGCCTTTTAAGAAACATGTAAATCTACCATGAAGGCACTGGCCTTTTTTATGTAGTATCTGCTATACATAACAAATAGATACCTGTTTATTGACATTTATAATGTTGTTTTTGGTGTCTTTAATGTGCATGTATTTGACATTCAGAGGGTACCGATGTAGATATAAACCATAAACATGATTTTATGGATGACAGCTGCATATGTAATTGACTTTGCCCTTTTAAACTGTTTGATTCTTGTTAAAGCGTTAAAGACCAAACAGGAGTGCCCTGGGCACAGCACTAAGGAAGTACTCCCTACTGTGACCATCCCAGCAGCTAGAGGGGTGAATTGACCCCTATAAATACATAAACTAATAAAAATCTCAGACTGTCTACACACTGGAAACAAAGGCAGGGACAGATTAGCATAAAATACTGGTCAAAAATTCAAATATTTTTCTCTACTGGTTTTCAAGGAAACACTATCAAACCCTGCAGAATTATCAAGATAGTTGTAACAAAGTTACATAATCGAGGTCCTAATAACAGCAACTTTCAAATTTTGGGAAACCAACCTTGTGTTCAAATTGAAACTTTCAAGTCTGCTCTGCCAACTTTGTATCAAAATGTCTTTTTGTATCTACACATGATTGCAACTTGAAAATCTTCCTTATAACTGAATTAGCTCTGATATTTATGTGTCTAGAAATATGGCTAATAATGTGGTGTCTGTTTGCAAGTGTACCAACAGGGGCTATGTAGACTGTACATGTAACTGTCAGTTATGTCTCACAGTACCAGAGCAAGACAAGCCAGCATTTTCATTACTTTATATTCTGGGTTAGGTAAAGCTTTATGTATAATCATACTTTAAAACCTAATGTAGTATCCTAATATCAAAATTGAATTGAAAATAAACTTGTGTTGGTCAGCCGTCTCAACCAGCCTTCCCCGATGTGAACTCCACCACAGTGAACAGAAGACTGAGCTCTAGTAGTTTACGTTAGCCGAATTTATTGGGTGGTTTTATAGTACGGGGCCACTCTTGCGTTTTATCTTTACAAGAGAATTAAAATGATTCAGTTTGTGTATGGCAAAATGGAGCCTCATATGCCTCAAGCAAGCGCTATCATCTAGTTTGTGACGTTATCTAGGCACACAGGGCTAAATAAATTAGGATAAGAGAAAAAATACATGTCCCTCCAAGGAACAAACAGACACCTCTGACTCCTGGCCAATTCGATCTGAAGAAATCTTGGCACTGGTCATAAGTGTCCCTCTTTCTCCCATCCTGCCAAAAGTGCCGGTGGAAACTCACAATGTATGGACCTGGGCATAGCTGTGACTTGCCAATGCTTATTTTCACAATGGCAAAACCTGACAGCCGTAAAGTTAGTGTCTTTTTGCAGTGCAGGGAAAGCGATCACGTCACTGCGGCCCGTGCCGTGTTTACAATTCAAGACTGACATGGAAAATAAGTCACAGTGTTTCCATTTTGCACCTGATCCAGCAGGTAGTGTGTCAGGTAAAGGTGTTGGGTTCTGAAGTAGGCATCAATCATCCAGGTACAGGTACACCTGACTAGGTGAGCTGCCCCCGAGGTGGCTGTGTAGGTTTGTGCGGTCGCAGGGGCCACACTTGTGCCAGAGGCATTTCTAGCAGACACCAAGGACCCAACCCAACAAACGGGGCATACTTGGGATACTTGTATCACGTAGAAAGTATGTCACATCTGGCTGATGATCTTCTGCTCAGATGAGTCCATTGTCAGGTTATTTGATCCACCGTGGGGCGCAGGAAGTTCGTGGGATTGAACCTGTGTGGTCCCCGGACAGTCGTCTCCTATACCCTGTCGCTAAATGGACCACACTGTACGCTTGGTTCTTCCTTTGGTTCTGCACGTAGATAGTTCTGAGAAGATGTAGAAAAACGACCGCTGTAAACTTTTTGGAGAACAGGTAGGTTGTTTACGAGAAAGGTCACTGGCCTTCTAGTCATTTATTGCTGACACATATTCGACTGTTCATAGGTTACTCGTGTGACATGTTACCCACTTGACGTCCACACCTTAACCTACATTTCAGACATTGGCTCTATTTCATCCTATCTATAGGTTTGGCTGTGAATGACATGTACAGCCAGGCAGCCAGACTAGCCAGAGGCTATTACAAAGTGCTAGCCCTACTGACCAGACAAAATATTAGATTTGAACAAAACAACAATCTAAGTAGTTCATAAGAAGCTTATCTATGGTATACAGCCAAGCTATAGGTAGTGAATTCTCATATATGTCATAACAACATGCAAGAATTAGCACAATACTGAACACACATTGAAAATGTAACGACGATTTACCTCAATTATCTTGCTAACTAGATTGTCCTTGACATTGTTGATGTTTACGTGATCACATACCAAACTGACGTTCTGTCAGCCACGAGCCTTAATTGTTTTCCGTGGGCCAGAAATGACAGGAAGAATAGATATCTGCGTCTTACTGGAGGTCAACAATATGGCATAAAGCACAGAATGCATATGGTTTAACTTGTAAATAATGCTGTCGAATGACCCTCGATTTATTGCCTACATGAAATGATGACTCGTCTCCTGTTCTTTTTGCTTAAAAAATGCCAGTCCGTAATCTTGCTTTTGATGACAGTTTTTCTGTAGCATAGTGCTTGCAAATTTACCCCATAAAACAGGTATTAGTTTCTGAAGCACCTGGCTGATTTCTTCCAATGTGGAAATCCTAACAATTATGTGAATATTCTGGAAACCCATACTTTTACAAATTTGACTTTAGGTGTCAACCGTATATTAAAGTTTTGGTACATAGTGACCAACAATATTTCTATAAAAATAATATAACATCTGATGGTCAGCTTGCTGTCTACTTTCTAGACCTAGAGTGAGGAAACACAGGCTAGAGTGAGAACACTAGAATGAGAACTGGTCTTGTTTACAAGGACCTACAATTGTTCCCAAGCCTTTATCGGGGACTACATTAAGTCCCTGCTCTTGACCCTTGTCCTTGATTGAACAATCTAAACAAGACCACTATGATCCATCAAAACCAGTCTAAGTATTTGTATGTAATTCATCAAATATAGATATCACAGGCGGCAGCTTTAGACTTTAATCTTTAGCCTGACCCATGGAATTTGTTATTCAAAATACAACTGATATCTGGCCTTGTTTTTGCCCATTTTCTATTTCAGCATTGTTTGTACTTTTGTCTGTATTATGTTTGTTTCTAAGTATTTCTAAATATGTTGAAAGACTATATCATTCTAGCTTTAAACCTATTTCACTTTACAATTTTTATTGGTTTCATTTTGATTTTCATTTTATTTGAGTGTGCTTTTCGAATATTTTCAAATGATTGTATTTTTTCACATCTTTGAGACCCTAGACCCCAAAAAGTCTTCAATTCTCATTGGACATTGTTGTGTATGATGTGGTAATGAAGTCATTTTGACAATGTTGCATTTTTATCTGGGCAGGTCCACTTACAAGCGCGGTTCATCTTGAATGGTGTCTGTGTGCGGTGGAAGGGCTGGATCGACCTACAGAGGTTAGACGGCATCGGCTCTATAGAGTTTGACGAGGAGAAAGCAAAGGTCAGTATATACAGTGTATTTTGAAATATTCAGATTTCACATTGATGAAGGGTAGGGATCCAGATAATAAGATACGTCAAATAGTAGTTACTCATTGGATATGGTTTTGAAAACAGTCAGATGTTTTAGGTAGCTCCCATTATCTTTCGTTAGTAACAGTTAAAAGCAGATCTGTTACAGAGCAGGTTTCATACCCTGACTTGAAAAATATTCATATTTCATTTTTGGGTCTTGTATATTCAATCCATAAAATGACAATCATATTATTATTACAAGAATTATTATAAAGATTACTTCTGAAGGAAAACATGCAGATTATGTACAAGCTTTCTCGTGAATAAACACGCAGTTGTTGTAATTCGAATAGCTATTTTATGACTACCGGTATCCACAACTTGAAAGATTATTTGCAGTACGTAAAGTTGGGATAAAAGATAGCAAATTGTCCAGTTAATTTAACATTTGTAACATCGGTGTACTTGAGTTATAACAACGTAAATGGATGAGAGGGAAGGGTGTAAAACCCACCTGGTGCGAGGGACATTTACCTGTATTATGCAGGTGTGTGCCAACCTCATGGCTTGTACCGTACAATGGGCAAATTAGTCGTCCCAGAGACTAAACAATTCAATTTGTATTCTGTGCTATTACTAGTAGTGGTCAGGAAAGGGTCACAGAGGCAAATGTTTTTTGTTGAGCGCACACATTTTCCTCTTAATGATAAAAGGTCTTCAATGTAGACAGTTGGCTATAGAAGCAGTGTTCCCCTATAGAAGCTAGTCTCGTCTACTAATCCCTAAATTACAGTGTGGAGAGAGTGGTCTGAGGGAGACAAATTGTGACTGTTTCTCCTATTCATTAGCACTAGTTCTGTTAAAAATGTAACAAAAGTAACCTGACCATGTGGAAGAAAAGTCTTACCACACACGCTTTCAAATAATTTCTGTTTCAGTTCATATACGGGTGGAAAGGCGATTGTTATCATGCTGATGTTTCATACTCTTGATTTCCACAGTAAACGTCCTCACACGTGATGTATCTTTAGCCTAATTACACATAGAATTACATCACTTTCAAAAAAGTAATAGCAACAAATTGACTTTATAGCTGGAAATGGATAGACAGTCTTCCTAGAACTACCTTGTACAAAGCTGTAGGTTTCAATGAAAAATACGAGAAGCTATGCTGCTAACAGAAATATGGAAAGCCATCATCCTTTGAAAACCATTCTATTTAAAACTCATTATTAATGCCTTGATTTGTGCTTTTTCTTGTATCCTTATATCTTCATACTGAAAAACTATTATGTACGAAAAAGCAACTGTAATGCTAGACAACAGGCATACTTCTGCAACATTTCATTGTAAGCTACATATTGACAATGTACCAGGACTTTCGTATAAAAGGAAAGAAACCAGAGATTACAAACTGGAACAATTAATCATTTTGCCTGTGCCTTAACCTGTGTTCTAGAGACATAATGTGATTACAATAGCCTTAAGTGAAACGTATGCCCATTATTTCTACATTATACTCTGTGTACAAGTTCGGCAGAAAGGCTTCGTGACTCACGCTTGTCAGCTTTGTCTGAAAACAGCTGCGCTGAAGGAACCTGTGCCGAATATGAAAGGGTCATGAAAAGGAAACCTTGTGTGGTCTGCTTTTTGCTAAAGCTTTGTACAAAATGTCCCCTGTGCCGTAACTAACGAGATCAGTCTTGAGTCACACTTTGTTAAGTCAACAGTGTATCATCAGTATGATGTTTAAACAGATGGATTCTGAGCAGATTACAAGTCCAGGAAGAGTCGTCCTTCCGTGAATGAGTCCCTTCATCAAATAAAGTGAAATAAGCGAATTTCATTGAACACTATCAACACAATTAGGTCTTGAAGGGTATGAATTTTATGGTAATCCTGTAGCTTTTATGGGTACCCCACATCCAGGCAGGGAAACAGACAGGGCTGTCCTGCCAAGCATGACTGCAAAGATGTCAGGGTCTCCTAATTAATAGCCCGACATGTAGTTCTACATGGTGATTACAAGAGGGAGAAATTTGTAATTGGGTCCAAAAAAAAGCTAATCCCTCATCATTATCTGTTAAATCCTTTCTCATCTAGGCAACTTTCCTGTCAGACAGTGCAGATAACATCTTAGATTTGATTCCCTGGCAGTCGCTTTGCTGTGATTTCAGTCTCATTTTTCATATACAAGTGATTGCAATCAAGGTGAATGTACCTTGAACTATATCCATATATGGAAAGTGAAAGGGTAAATGAGAATCTTGTTGGGTTCAATGTCCATAACTTCCTCAGATTTTGTTGACATAGCCATGGACTGGAACACTAAAGCACTTGATGATGTAGAAAAACTGAGGTACCGGTAACTCTTTTTTTTCTTCTGTGGTGTCTAGTCAACAGTAGAGATGTCTTAATTTTGACCTGGATGTGATGCAATACAAAACATGTCTGCAACTGCTTGAAGCCAAATATAAGGGCTAGTAAATCTTCCTACCTTTTTGAAAAATTCTGTCTTGTATAAGATGTAATAATCAAACTTGCATACCACGTTAGCTATTGTGGGACAATCTCGTCGGAAAAATGTGACCAAAGAAACGCAAACAAAAGCAAACAATGCGGCATTATTTACGGGATGATAACGCATTTGTGTGCTGTCACCGTTGACAGCGGGAAAGCCAGCATGTAGGGCAATGCTGCAGGGTGTCTAACTGTTCAAGGTGCGTCTAATGAGCGCATTGTGGAGGGGCAAGTCTTTTGTCTCGCGCCAACACCAAGTTAAAGAACAAAACAACAAAGAACAGGTGCAGGAAGGCGAGTTGTTGATTGTCCCTAAATGTAGAAACTGAACAGGTGACTGAGATTATTGCATGGATTTACAGTATTGTTTTGTAAGCTAGTCTAAAGTGTGCTGCCTTATCATTATTAAGTTTTTAGTCATCTTTAGTGCAAGTACATACCTGTAACCTGAATGTAAACCACACAAGGAAATGAGTACGATATTAGCCAAAGAAATTATCAAAACAATTAAGCTGACAAATCCTTCTGTAATTTTTGTAGTGTGAATCACGTTCTGCATGGCACTTTTGGTCTCAAATGATCTCGCAGTGAACAAGCCTTTATTTGCATTGCACTGACTGTATTTGCCATGTGTGTTTATAAACACAGTTTCAAGTTGCAACAAAAGTTGCTCAATCCATTGGAATCTCTACATAAATACATTGTATCATTCTCCCAGAGAATGTTGAAAGCATACTTGGATAGCCTGATTGTAATATATCAAGTACAGAGATAAATAGGGATTGTGAAATGAATTGAAGCACTTTGAAAAGGAGACAAATTGGAATCACAAAAAACGATTGAGGACTACGTATAATTTGCAATTGTGATACCATACATTTTGTCTAGGAAGAGATACACATAATAAATGTCATAAAGAACGCATTTGAAAAAGAGATACAAAAAGATTCACTTTAACACACGAATTTGGTGTTGTGAGGAATCACAAATAGAATATTCTAAAGAGACTATACACAACTGAATTTTCTCTTCAACTTTAGATAGAGGAACAGCAGATGAAGGAAGCGATGGAGCAGGCCACAAGAAGACAGCGAGAGTTTGAGGAGAGACAACAGGCACACAGGGACCAGATGGAGAGAAGAGCAGAGGAGGAGGCTGAGGTGGGACCATCAGCTTTTGTGAGTGTGGACTCCAATAACAACACAAACTTCTAACTACTTACTTACACTGTGTAGTGGTTTCTTTACACACTTCATTCAGTCTCTCGTTTGAACTAATAATTTGCTATGGATGGTTTTTCCATTGTACTAACTTTGATCACAACTTTTGGAAAATTTTACTTGTTAAAGCTTGGTGTGTGATGGATGTTCTAGCAAGTGGCACACCAATGACATACAAACATACTCTGGTATGCGTATAGTGGACTTGGTCTATCAAATACTTCACACAGAAAGCGAATAAGCTTTACATGCTGCATTTGATCAAAAGCGGTTCTAATTAGCGACACTTTCTCATCGTTTAATAATCTTAGCTTTTGGAACAAGATATCACTGATTCATCCGAGTGTAAGCTTGTGCTAGGTACTTGTGGCAACTGGAGAAACGTCATAATTGGCAGTGATTCCACAAATAGCAGGAATAGTCAACAGGGACTTCCTGAGTGGTGTAGTGTAGTGTAGAATTGTGGAGCTATCCTATGTCTCTTGACATGGAGAATGCAAGGACTAGGCAAGGCTGCCTCCAGCTTTACATTTTTTTCTGTCCCACTCACTGTTTGGTAGCCTGAACGGGCTGGCGGCACAAACAACCCAGTACAAAAAGAAATGGCCAGCAAAAGTGTATTATGAGCCCCCCCAAAAAATGGAAAAAAAAGGCCCAGAGAGCCTGCTATGGCTATCTTTTGTCAGGGTCAATAACAGTCTGTAAGATATGATTATACATCTAGAACATGAGGGTATAACTTTCTTTGACTCCAATCCACAATGGATGGGCTAATACTCTACAATAGGAGTGTATCCAGGTCATGTATTGTTCTTGTTTTGCTGAAGTAGTCAAATGTTGTATGTAGGTCTGTTATGGAGATGGTTAGATACTTCCTGGGCACTCTGTATCCCTGCCATGGCAGCCAACCACAAGAGTCGGCCAGGAAGGAAGTCGAACAAGAGACAGTAGAGTAGAATTACAACTGCAGCCTAAACAAGCAATCCTCCAACTTGAGACTTTAGTGTCAGGCAACATATCGCGTCCCATCCTTCCTCTATATTTTCTGTCTGTAGCTTTTTCATCCAATAAGATGTGGATGTTTGTGACAGTCCACAATTCATGCTTTTGAACCAGGAAGTCTCACAGCATGGTTTCTTTACTCAGGCATCAGATATAAGCTTTAAGACCCTGCGTGATGGAGAGTTGATTCCACGGTAATCTCACCTTCCCATGAAGGACTTTAAGAAGATATTTGAGAGGCAGGTAGTTTATCTGGTGGATGATCTAGAACAAGTTTGTCGTCCCTTGGTAGAAATATTTTGGTAGGCCAATGTTGTAAAGGCCAATGTTTTTGAGTGATAAAATGAAAAAATGTGAACAATTAAAAAACAGGACTAATTGGCATTATAGATATATAGATATGCTGGACGTTAGCCCAAGTTAGTTAGGGATGTTTTATTAGACACAGGTAACTTATTCCTGCGATTGGGGAGCGGACATTGCCTCTCAGCCAGCATTCCTCTCAGTACTTCCTGTCTGTCTGAGAGGGATTTTCCCAGACGGAAGTCTTTAGGCTTGTTCCGTATGGTAATGGCTACAGGCATGGAGTCAATCCCATAAGTGTATTTTCTTGTCGCAGGTGTTTTTACGGAATTCTGTCCTACAGTTATGATGATAGTAACCAATATTTGACAGATAACACATGTAAAGGCTTGAAACAGAAGATTTTATTCATTTTGTGACAGCAGTCTACGTTTTTTTCAGGGAAAAACACTTTGCCCTTGTTGTGATAACAAAGTCTGTTACCATTTTTACCAAGGAAGAACAGGTGGTTTGTTGTGTTATACATCCTTGAGCAAATAACTCTTTCCCTTGCACAAGTCAAACAAGCATTTTTCATCTTTGAAAAGACAGAATTTTGGTATTTGTGTTTCCAACTTATCATCCTCTTACCCTCTTCAGAAGTGGTATTCATCCTGCTAGTTTCTTTTGTCTTTTATCTCGCTATTTGTAATGGAAGCATGATTCTCCATGGCATGAACTGTTAAGCAGCCTGAGAACGATTCCCCTTGTAGCTAGGGACCCATTGTCTGGCATGCAAGTGGGCATTTCTAGGGAGAAAATGGCATTTGTATAATCCCTGTGCCCTTGTGCACACAAGTCACACGATAATCTGTCAACACTATGGGTAGGAAATCACCTGAAGATACACAGACATACCATACTTGGGGAAAAATTGCTCATAGGTTTCTGGCTGATTTGTTCTTTGAAATTCACAAAGTGATAAAATCCTTGGAATTATATGGACAAATCGCATGAAAAATGTGTCGTTGGTAAGATCTTATCCTGTTTGGTCATTTGTGCTGTACGGCCCACCAAGATCAGACAAAACAGACAGACAAAACATTCCCATAACTCAATTACAAACCCTGGAAAAAAATGAGACTAAAGATATATATAGATTGTTGGGGATCAAAGGAAGGATTTGGCTTAGTTAGTGTTTGCAAAATCAATCAGAATTACTATAGACCTTATCTCGACCTGGCTGATACTGTGACAAATGTGGTGACAGAATCCGACCGGCAAATATTGTGCCTGGCAATACCATAGCTGTTCTTTTGTTGACGGTCGCTTGTCGGGCGATTGGCGGGTAATTGAAGCAAAAATGTCCGAAACGCCACTCCTTTGCTTGGATATAATGTAGGAAGTTTGAGTCGGAAGCACGTGTTTAAAATGTGGTCAGTTCTGGCAGCCAGGGCGGCCCAACCCTGAGGAGTGACGCCGTGACAGGAAGTGTTGTTTGCGTCGGGCTGCCGACATCAAAGCAAGGGATATCACTTTGCACGTTTGCTTTTGTTTGGAACAATAGGCCAATGTTGACATATGTTTGTCTCCACTAATGTGTGGAGGTTTAATCATATCATAGCCCTAGGCTGCTCTAATATGTGTAAATGAACTCAGGAGTAGGATTAGAGCTAGTCCTGTAAGCGCTAATCACTGGTGAAGGTCACTCGTGAAAGGGACATCCCTTCACACATTCCCTGTTTGTCTTTACTTGTTTGTCCGACAGTCACAACACCGTGATCTCGTGTTCCTGTTTTTCCTGAGCATTTTGATTGGCGAGTTTGCTCTGGAGCAAAGGCGGCGGACTTCATAACCTCTCGAGATTACATTTTATGTAATTTGTTTAAACAAGGCCATGAGCTGGTACATTTACAGAGCTCTAACATGGCTAAGCACACTGTTACGGTATTCACTTCATGTGTGTGTATCAATATGCTTTTGCCTTGCACTTACAATGTACATCAGATCCATACTGTACAGTTCTTTGAAAACACACAGTATTGTTTTTTAAACTATATGTAAATGTTCCATTTATCAAGATTATTCAGATCTTGCACACTGTACATTGCAAATGAACCCACAAACATAAGGCATTGATACTGTCATCATACTGTAAATGAAAAAGTATTGGTGGATAAATTTCTATACAGAAATAAACTTCTGTAGTTTAGAGCAGTTTCTCTCTCTAAAAAGAGTCTAAATGGTGAACTGGCAATGAAAACATAAACAAGAATTGTTTTATTTACACCACAGGAAGTCAATCTGGCAGCCTTGTTGTCTGTTTATCTTCACATTTCTCTTGATGTCAGCTATGTGTGAAGTGTGACTGTATTATGCTTTGAAAACAGGAAAGTGTGAAAAGAATTAGCTGCAAAGAAAAATGAAGCACCCTGGACTTATGGGATTATCTCTGGTGATTGGTAGATTATGTTATCTTGTAAAGTATTGCATTTAATTAATAGGGCTATTTTCTTTCTATGATGACTTGTGAAATCAGTATTGTTTGAATCTACAGGGGGAGAAGGAGAAATAGATATTAACCATTATCATTTGGATACAGAAAAATGTAAAAATTAGTAAGATGGTAAAAAGATGGAAATGTTGACTTTCTTGACTTTCGTTTTTTTTTCTACAAAAAACAAGCAGTGTGCAATTTTATACACTGATAGAAAGAGCATAAAAGTAATCACTCTCTCAGAAAAGAAACTTGTTAAAAAGATCATTCTTCAAAAATGCAATGAATTGTTGCAATATAAAATCCATTGCAGCAAATCTTTGTGAACCATTGTGTATCGGGTGGTCAAGTGAAAGATGCAAGAGCTAAATTATAAAGCCAACTGCTCATGATTTTTCTTGCTGTCTAACTTGGCTAGATATTGACAGTAAGCTTTCCTGGCCTAACAACCCAAGAAAGTGGTAGGAAACTAGGAAACAGCACCTACGGCTAATAGCGTGCGCTTCCCCTTGTTTTACTACCCAAGCAGTTTGGGATGCTTCAGGTTATAAATAGGTCAGATGTGGCCACAATCACATGAAAGGCTGACAGGACTGCATCACTCTTTTGTAGGGGATTGATGGAAACATGTCATTAGGAAGCCAAACTTTTGTTTTCTTCCAGGCCATTGATGGGCAGATTTATTTGATGGGTTGAGGATACTGTCATTTGGCCGGTGTTTTTTTGTTTGGAGGCCCCGGTGTTCCCCTAGTGTCCAGTGATGGGCAGGTGTGTAGTAGGGACACGAAGGATGAGAGGGACAGTCGAAGTAAGACCCCCTGTGGTGCGGGATGCGGGATGGATCTTTAAAATACATTGATTACATTGCTCCTTTTTTGTGTCACTGGTCATTGGATTTACATATTGTTTAAAAGTGGTTTTAAACCTACACGAAGGATTAAAAAAGGATGTAGGCCATTGTGGCATGTGGTTTTTGATGGTATTTTTGCTTGTGTGTTGTACCCAACATAGAAGGCTTGGATTATAGTTCTGACCGCCGATGGCTTATCTTTATTCCTCGTGACCAAGCAATGATATCCAGTAAATAAAAGGTAAAGGTTGTTGTGCTGGATGGTATACATAGCAAGTTGACTTTCTGTAGTCAACATTTAAAAAATCAAACATAACTGAGGATAAACTGATGAGCTGGCAACTGAATATTGCTTTTGTGTGCACACACCATTTGTTTGTCTTATCAATGGTGGTTAATCAGCAAATGGGCTAAACAATTGCCATGTAATTTACATGTATGTTTTCTCCTTTGTCTAACAAAAGCAGTCAATCTGGTAAAATAACAATGACTGTGACAACTTTTCCAGGACAGGTGGTTGTATTGCCTTTAGGAAGAACTAGGAAATAGACATTTTTGCATTTTGTGAACCAAAATGGCCGTTACCTTCCAGTGTACATGTATAATGATCACCACACTGATAGAGCCAGAGACACTTGCCATTCAGTAATTTAATCTTGTGGTCGGAAAGTTTCTTTACCTCTTGGTCAGTTTACTCAACGGCGCTCGGACAAAGTGGACGGAGTCGCCCTGCATTATCCGTCGCGTTTGTTATCCCCCCAGTTTACTGATAGACTCCCAGATCAGTCCTACATTTTATCGACCCCGTCCGCTCTCCGATGGCCTCATCGTTTTTTAAGGGACGTGTTGTTTGAAAAATTAATGGCGTCCCCTCCCCAAGTTGCGGGCCTGGTGTAGCTTGTGGTCCAGCTGAGGACATTGTCTGTGGCTCTGTTCGCACACAGTCGCCTGCCTGGAATCTGTGGTATCAGAATTCCTAACGGGTGAGGTTATATTCCTGGAAGAAGCTGAGTAGTGCCCCCCACCCCTGTGGATGGTGTCTCCATTTCTGGAGGACAGATTTGTATCGTTGGGAGGAGCAAATTTTCCCAAGACAAACCCAGTTAATCGGCTCAATTATTCTGTCAATTGGAATTGTCTAGAGGTAGGTCAGTTTCCACTGCTATGGGCTGCAGAGACAAATCTAATACAGTATCTACTGGGATAATTGATTTACAGTGATTATACAGCAGCACTGGCTTCACTCAGTCGCAGTGTGAGGACAGGGATTGTTGCCACTGTACTTTGATTGACAGCTTTACAGACAGCAGGGAAAACTCCTGATGCTGTCATCATTTCTGTCATTTTTGTCTTCCCTTGGTGTCAGTGTGTGGGGGTCTGGAAGCTGGAATGATAGCTGTCTTTTGGTGATGTCACCACAATTTATTGTAGCACGCTGACGCGTCACGCAACCAGCGCTGATGTAACGATATCGTATGGGGGTCCGCGACCACTGCTATTTTCACAGACCTTGAATCATGTCATGTGATATTCAGACACGGACAGACATATTTAACCATCCATCAGGAAGTGGATGAGGCTTCAGTTCTATTTTTGATATGATGGCCACAAACTGACCAACTTTTCAAAAGGCATGTCTGCAATTTGTGAAACATCCTGTTGCAGTACATCATGTGATCATAAAAAGAAAATGAAAGCTACCGATTTCAGTACTTTCCTAATCCTTCGAAGATTTACAAATTATATCCTGATTTGGGAGTAGATGTCTGGTGGTCCGATTGTCTCAGAGCCATTTGAGATGTTTTGTGGCTGAGTTGGCAACATGGGAAATTGTGTAAGCTCAAAAAGTTAACTGATTGAAACACAGGCATGTGGAAAGATATTACTGGCACTTGCTCATGGCAGTTCTATTTTACTGACTCATAGGCGTAGCATTATTTTTAGCACAAGTGGATTTTGTTTGCCTGGATGATGACTATATGTGAGAATATGGTAAAATGTGTGTGGAAGATAGTGGGTAGGACAGAATTCTTTGTGCAATCTTTTTTGTCTAGAGAATAGTTTTACTACTTGGACACAAAAGAAACTTCGTAGAAAACATGTTTTTCCTAGCACTGAGGCATGTGATTCACAAACACATACTTCGGCAAGCGTTGACAGCCCTCTGTTGTGTATGTGGCCTTTTTATTGTTACAACTTGCAAGTGACTTGGCCTGGACACAAGTCCTTGGCTCATTGTGCACGTGCTGGGAGTCCCGTTCACTCCCAGGGCTGGCACAGTTTACTCAGCAGCTCCAGGCCTTTGTGTGAGTCCATATGATAGCTATGGCCTAAGCTACCAGAAAACCACAGGCATGTCAGGAATGGGCCCCACTGGCACGTGGGTCTTCAAGTGGCCGCTCCACGTGGGACCCAACGGCTGACTTAGGATGGCCCTCCAGCGCAAATCGAAAGGGAGGAACTCTGCTGACAAGTTCAGCTAAACATGGATCGTTCTCCTAGCCTGCAGGTGATGCTAAGGATAAGTTCTATGCAAGCCAACAATTCTTCCAAGCCTCCAGGATAATCAGGTTACTTTATGAACTGTGTATTAAGGCTTCTCAGTTTTCCAAGGGACAAGATCAAGAGCATTAATTCCCCTTGTCCACCACGCTCTGTTTCACACACTCAGCAGACAAGATCCCCAGCAGGAATTCCTGGCATGCTTGGCATTCTCTCTCTTCTATTCTGATACAGGTTTCCAGGCTAATTTCCATACTTCCTGTGTCTAAATGGGCCTCGCCCTGCTGCCCCATGCCGCCCCCACACTGCGCTTCCAGGCTATAGAATGCTGCTGGGAGTGAGACATGAGACCCTGCTGAGAGACCTGTCGCCCCCTTTGTCGCTGCCACGCTGATTTGGGCAGGGATCAGGCACATTACAGGGGAAGTTAACTGGGTCAATCAGTCTTGAACTTGCACTCCCCTGCGTCAACATTGGACTTGATGTTAGAAGAGGCCTGTTGTTGACAGAGACCCCAGAGGAAGGACCCAGTGTATTTTGTTACTGCTCCATGCACATGCTAAATGGTTTAAGTTGATTTTAGGCAGGAAAGGGTGAGGCCTCCTCAGTTTGCCTGCAGGGGAAAAGTGTGACTGCCGCCAGCGCCGCCAGCACAATGGGTGTAATTAGCACCTGCAAGCCATGATTATCCTCAAATCACTTTGCTGTGCCCTTTAAAAATGGAGACACAGGAGCACTTGACTGTGCACGTGCCTTCTTTTGTGCCAGCCCAGATTAATAGACATTACCCTGGGATAATAGGTAATCACTGTAAAACCAGTACCTGTTGGGCTGGGCTGTGAGAGTTCTTCCTTTATTTGGCACTGCTAGTAGATCTAGGATACAATTATTTTCAAGAAGAAATTAAAGATCACATTTTGTAGTCAGAAAGGCACAATGCTGCAAGTCAAATTTGACACTTTCAACACTACATGCTTATCTTTCAAAGCCCCATCTTTATTTTTGTACAATAATTTATGCCTATATTGGATCTTCTTCTGTTGTGCAGAGTCACAAAGTTTATCCTATCGATACTCTTTTGAAAGTCACCTGTTTTGATACACCTGAACTGACAAACTTCAAAACTGTATGCATCACCTCATAGGTTTTTTTAGGTCACAATATTTGTGCAATTAAAAGTGTCTAAGATGATGACATTAAAGTGTGCAGCCTCACCAGTGTTGAGGCCTGCCTGGAAACAAAGTGTCAAGACAGAGCCAAATGCTGCAACAGTAGAATCGAAATACTGTGCTGCATAATACAACTATCAACAACATATGCGTTTACAAAAATGTTAACAAAAAAATTGTTAAAGTGGAAACAAGTTTTATGTTTTCAACTCATAACAAAAGAAACCCATTCTATATTCTTTTATGATCTAATTTTAGCAACAACCAATAAAGTCATCCAGTAAAACCTGGTCTTTATGAAGAACATATTATTAAGGTTGTCTATATCCAGATCTACGTTCATGAACACCTATTGGTGATCACTGTTGTAGATACCCGTCTAAAACACACAAAGAAGGAGTAGCGTAGAGGTACAAAGAGTCAATACCTGAAGCGTAAAGGGTAGCGTATGTGGGCAACGTCATCTTTACCTGTGGTTGTCGGTGAATAGGCCCCCTACCGGGCCGCCGTACCTGCTGTGATAGTCCAGGTGTGGAGGGACAAAGCACCCAGGTCAGCTCCTCTCCTGGAAGGTAATCAGAGACATCCTAAATTGATAATTTCCCACCTGCCTGTCGGGGACAATGAAGATGATGGTAGCTGCACCTCAGGGCCAGGTCGCCTGCCTCCGACACAATGGACACCCCTGCTAAACTGTGGGCAGGGGAAGTTAGGAGACAGGGCCTGGTAAGAATGGGACATGTAGGGGACAATATGCTTCCTGTCCCTAGCATCACCTGCATGTGCGGACCGCAAGGACCAGGCCCAATGTCATTAGTGACTGACAATCATGGCTGGGTTTTCGGAGGAAGGTAGCACAATGAAAGGTACGCAGCAGGTGGAAGGGAGGGCGGACGTGTAAGCGTGGTCAGACAGGAATGAGCCATCATTATACGTACAAAGCTGTATTTGCTTTACCCCCCACTGTTGTTGAATGGCAAGTTCACAGAAACTTACACCTGCTAAAAACTGAGAACAAAACAGGTCTTACCTCAGAGTTGGGTCCCAGCAAAGATGATGCACTTGTGACTGTTGTACAAATCAGTGGAATTGTGGTACAGTATTGATCATGTCCGTATTTGTGTTTCAGTACCTCACTCAGAACCACATTCACATTTAACAGATGAGATACTACTGTAACAAAGCTTGAAAACAAAAGAAGTGTCTATTACAGAAAAGAAGACATGAGAAAATTTGCTACGTTTTGTTCATTTCATATTTTCAAATTTGTTGTTTTTCTTTTCGCTGGAGGTGCGACAAGTATAAATGCAATTAACCTTGCTGTCATTACCTTTTTTTATAGATGATCTAAACCTTGCAGCTTCATATGACAAACAAATTATTTTGGCTCTCTAAAAGTTGAGATGTTGCTTCTACTACATTTGTACTAGCACAGAAAGTCTCATATGAAAGACATTATAAGTCAGCTTACAGCGCTATAATTGCTTTATCATAATGTCTTATAGATTCATAAGCCTGTTGTGAGTCCCCAGCAGTTTTGTTAAGCCGAGACATTGCTTACAAATAATTACAAACTGGCTCCTTTTGTTAGGTACACATGTCAAGTAATTTAATTTCCTCCTACGGCATATGGTTTTCCAAAATGTGACTATGTCGAGGATAACCACGTAAGACTTTTATTGAGCTCAAATGAACCCATATGGAGTCCATTCATCCTAATGTGCAACTTCATTGTTAACTTAAAATCATTCATTTCATGTCTATGATGTTGTTATATGGAAATTGTTGTTACTTTTATCTAGTTTGCACATATAAGTAGAGTAGTATACCTGGCAGAATATGATTTTGGGTAACCCATGAAGTGATGTGATCAAGCGAAGGCTATGACGTCTCCAAAAACCTTCCGTTACATAATATCAGCTTACAGTCACAACCAAATATGGCATCTGGTTGCTTTACATGATGCAAAGGGCAATACAAGACGTAGTTGTTTCTATTTTGGTCACACCATGCTCCTACGTACTTTGTAGTTAGGTAACTGGCAACTGGGTGATTAACTGGCAACTACGATCCTACAGCACAATTACATATACATACTCAAGATGGTCATACTTTAACCACATTTGGCAGCAGAAGTTTTAGTATTCATGTACATGTTATGATTGAACACATGTAATTTGACAGTCTTAACAAATATCTCAATTCTGAATACCTGTTGTACAGGTACCAACCCAGCATGTCTGGCCATTAAATCATTTGAACAGCTTAAATTGTTTCTTCTATATTGTCACACTTGAGCAACAGTAATTATTCACAATGGATTTGACAAGTGCAGTCTTCCATTGACATAAAGTTGATTCGTTCATTTCTTCCGACTCTTGTACGTAGTGCCTGCGGTTGAATTATGACCGAGCCATAGAATATCTGTCGCCTGACGCTGCAGGTTTGTTCACGCAAAGCAAAAAATGAAATGTCAATTAAAGACGGAGGACTTTTATGTCAAAGACGGAGGACTTTGGCATATGTCATTGTTGTACAACCAGAAATTTTCCTTGTGTGAACTGGCCCTTGGTACCTTGTGAAGTTGAACACCTGCTGAGCATCAGTGGAGAGGCAGAGATTCCACCATGTTTGTTCTACACCTGTTTCAGGGACAAGCCAAGGTCACACATGGCCAGCCAGTCAACTCTGTGCTAAGCAGCAGTTCTTTCTGCTAACATTTATACAAAATGTAAACACGTAGGCAAGGCTGTGAACCACATGTACATCGGCTTTCTTGTGCTAATCGCTGGCCTCAAGGGAACTGCTTGAGTTGTTTGACACAAAATTTCTTCAGATTATTTCAAATCAAGTTGGGGTGGCCGGTGATAGTGACCTGGACTTATACAGGACTGATTCTTTTATTATCCTTGGAGATAAACACACAATGTGTGTTCTTTTTGTGTTGTCAAAACAGAATATTGCAAGAGTGTATTGTATGAATACAAGCATTTAAAGAGATTTTGTACACATCTATATCTTGCTCCTAAGGCCTTACAGTCTGTGCCATACAGGACTTGGAAATTAGCCAACTTGATAGAAAATTGGTAATACATGTAGCAAAAGAAAACATTTTCCTCTAGAAAATTAAGATCAGAAGCACTAAAAGCCACCTTGCTACACTGATTGGTGTGCGTTATGTTTAATCCTGTGGACTTAAATGAACTTCTCATGTAAAGCAGGCATGTAACACAACAATAAACACTGCAGCCCTTCCAAGGACGTTGGTTCAGACGGATTTGTAGGACTCTTTAATTGTGGTCAGTTTGTTCTTGTGGAAAAGCCTTCAGACTTCAGACAGCAAATATTTGGGCTGTCCAGTGTCCGACTTTATCAGATGTTTCCCATAGTCTCACTCACACTAGTCTGGTATGTGACAATACCTCCTGAGGTAGTCTGGTGAAGGCTTTTAGGGAAGAAGCTTAGTCTTAGTCTGTACTCTTCGTTTATTCCTATCCATGCAGTATTTATACAGGAAGGCCTTGTCCTTGTTTTGGACCAGAGAGTTTTCCCACAGCTTTGTAGATAACAAGAGTGATATACAAGACATGCTTGTTTCTCAAAGCTGGCATGCTGTCACATGAAGAAGACCTCCTTTTGTACTCTCCGACTCACTGATGAGTCCAAGCTATTAGGATCCATCTGGCCAGCTTGTTTTTAGATGTGTTTTTAGACATTTTCTGTTTTCTCAGATTTTACTTTTGTCTGCCAGCCAATAAGAAAACCTGACAAAATAGAGAGCCCAATAAAATCACCTGAAAGACATACTAAACAAGCAAGAGCCTCTACTTGGAGAGTACTCCTTTTACAGTCTTAAGCAACTTGCAAATATTCAGTGTTCAGTGCCCATTGTAGAGTTTTGTCAGTTATGTTGTGAAAGTTTATATATTCATTCATTTGACAGGGTATTACATATCTAGAAATGAATGTGTCACATACCTAGATCTGGATTATGCTGTGTTTGAACAATGCATGTCTTTCAATGAAAATCAGGCTCCATTTTTGTCTTTGACATATAACGCTAGTTCATCTTTTACCGCAAGTTAACTTAACACTAGTTCACCTTTATTCGTAGGGTAACCTTTATCCGTTGTACCTAAAAACAGGTTATTTAGGCATATCACGTTGATAGACGGTGGTTTCAAATTGCATTTTTTCAATAAAATCTAGTTTGAGACCACCGACCGTCGGCTTGATATCCCGAAACACCCTGGTGTTGAATACAACGGATAAAGGTTACCTTGCGAATAAAGGTGAACTAGCGTTATATCCATTGTTTTTAAAATTCACAGAATTTTTCCAGTACATCAATATTTGAGCATGACATTCTATGAGAACATGCCGTCTTTTGCTAAATACATACAATTGTATTCTGATGTGTTACATTTACATGTGTCTTTAACTGTAACCTACCTACCTACACTGTGACTACCTAGTCCCTTGACCTCCTGTTACATTAACTTTAACACATCACTATAAAAATGTGTATGTCATTCTAAAATGATTTTTTCTTGTTTCTGTGCCTGCAGATGCGGAGACACCTTCACCAGCCCAGCCCGAGTGCCAGCAGTAGTGACTGACTGGTCAGGGACAGACGTCCCTCCTCACATACGCTATGATTCCACCACTGGGCGACACCAGTCAGACTACAGCACACCTCACAGCAGTCAACACACCACACTCTCCACAGAAGATTCAACAGGAAAATACCTGGTTCTCCCTTTTGCAACTTGTTTGAGCCCTTTAAACAGAAGATATCTCAACTGCTGCAGTTCTTAACTATCTCTGGGTAGTTGAGATAAGAAGAATTGAGTCCTTAAAACGATGTTTTGATTGTTATACTAAACCTTGATGACCTATTGTTGCTGATAAAGAGAAAATAAGCATCTCCATGGATGTTTCTTTAGATTTTCTCTATTTTGCTATAAAAGCACAGTTTTTGAATTTAAATCATTGGATAAGAGTGCACTGTTTCATTTCAATTTCTCAAAAAAGATGTTTTATTTTATTTTATATACCCAGTTAGCTATTCTCGTCATGGAAATTGTATAAACTATCTGGTAAAAAAATCTTAATGTATAAAAATGATTGATGATGAAAAAATCGATGAAAAGTATGAAAATATAACCTGAAAATGTAATTTGTAAACTGAAAGTACAGTGATTTAGTTGCATATATTTTCTTGAATCTTCTCTCACAGTCTGTTTTGAACCTATTTGCTCCTCTGTTTTGTACCAAATTGATAAACAGCTGTCAATCACAACCTACAGAGGGATTGGGTTTTGCACTCTGCCTTGGGATATAAAATACCAACAGAATTTTTGACACCTTATCAGCCGTATATTGTAACCCCTACACTATCCAAGCCTTCTGTAGGTTGTGGTGTTTTGGTACACATTTTAAGACATAGCCTGGTTTTACCTGGACCATTTTTAAAACAGGTGTATTTAAGTCTTGTTTTCCTTTTCATGATGTCTTTATTGCCTGTCAGTAATTGCATCTAGGGTTGGAAACTTTTGTCTAATTTATATGTGTCCTTGAGGAGAGTATATTGTGTATTTTGTGGATGAGCCACAACTTTAGCTGGCCTATGGTTGTGGTGATGTACAGTGGACATATTGTGGTAGCAAACAGTCGGCCTTATTTAGTGTTAACTTAACATCACCAGACTGTCTACGGTGGCCTGCCAGTTTCACCTTTTGCATCTTCAGTACTCCTTTTTTTTTATCCTCTATGATATTTATCATATTTTGTACAGTTCTGCTGCTTTATGTTTAACTTATCATGAGTTCCCAAAGAACCCCTACACAATAAGAAAATTGATCAATTTCATATGAAAATTTGAACACTAGTATACACGCCTTTTCTCTTATTTCTCAATATTTATTCTAAGGTTAATAAATATCCTTTCCTTTCAAAGTTGGTTTGTGCTTGTCATTGAGACCTTCTAAAAACTTTGACCAAGTCAGACAAATGAAACCATTACAGCAAAAGCAATGTTGTATACCCCCTGCACATGAAATGCATTCCAAAAGCCTGGTAGAAATCAGTTACATTTATCATTTTTCTGCAGCAACACTCTTTTGAATTTATGACTTCTAATTTATGGATTGCTGAAAAAGAAATATTTATATGCCAAGTTTCAGGCTTTTCTATGCCGATGCACTGAAGATGTAAAAGGAGAAAAGACAGCTCACTGAAACCCCATAGTCACCCTCAGTCCTGTAACGTTACCAACAACTCAACAATCAAACATAGACGAAGCACTGTGGTTTTACAGCAATGGACAATGTTGTACAGGCATGCAGTTATCTGGTGCACAGTTTTTAAAACTGTCTGTCTCGCTACTGGGACGACAGTTCACATGAAATGTGACTGTGTGCCTAAAACTGCCAATGCCTGTGTTTTTTTCACAGATTGTAGCTTACACAAGCTTCCAACCTCCTTCCCTTTGCTTTTGTTGCTGTTACTGTTAGCCATATCTTTACTCCTAACACTAGTCTTGCAGTTTCTGCTTCAGATAGAGATTTTCACAATTCTTACAGTTTTATACACCTTTCTTACAGACAAAAAAGTTCTTCTCATACAAAAACAGAAAAGGTCAACAGTCATACATGTTGTACATGTGGTAGGTTTACTTACCATAAACCTGGTGCAACATTCTCAATTAACAACTTTTGGTACCAGCAAATGCAGTAGAAAACATGCAAAAAATCTGTCTTAATACGGATTTTGTAGTATTTGGCAATTTGGTAGTATTAATATTTTGGCTCTACACAGCACTAGATTAGATGCAAACTATGATATGATTACAATCTATTACACAAAGTACCGTACACAAGTACTGTATTTTGCTGGTACCAAAAGTTGGTCAGTTGATGTAAAATACACTTGAATTTGTTATAATTACAACTTGTTTGTACTACATCAGTTGATTAATTACATGGCAGTCTTGCTCTTATGGTCCCTTTTTGTGTTCAAGGAGGGACAGGAGAATAAGACAGCTGATAAGTAACAGGATTACAGTCACAGCCTTCAATGATGTCTTGAGGTCTTCTTACAGGTCACAATTTTGAAATACTTCAGAATTTCAGTCAAACTGATAGTAGAGAAGAAGGGTTGGATCTTATTGTTAACCATCTAGAGGAAGAGAAGACCCAAGCGAGGAGGTCTCTGTGACAAACAAACAGCAGTATGCTTTACGCTGGTAATGCTAGTTCACCTTTATCTGCAGGGTAACCTATGTCTGTTCTTTTAGTCCATTCGTATCAAGTTGGTGGTGGTTTCAAGATGTAATGTAAACTTTTGCGCTTTGAAATCATCCTTGAAAACCAAACTTGACACCCTTGAATACGCTATCCAATCTTTAATTGCAACGGATATAGGCTACCACATGGTCAAAGGCGAACTAGCGTTAAATAGAAAACTTGTACTGAGGCACCCTAATAACTTGCTGTCAAGCAGTTTTAACAACCGTTGGTGGAAATATTCAACTTCAAATCACAAAAATTGGAATCCAGTCCAAAATTATCACAAAGTATGTATACAATGATACAAGTAACACCACTTCTCAGAAGTTCTTCGGAAAATCGCAACCAGTACTTGTGACAAAGCTAGATGTGGTAAACTGGACCAAAAAATAATGGCTGATAAATTCTTTCCTATGTTATATGTATAGCAGGCCTACCCAATACAGACGGTAGATCAAAGTATTTTTCTATTTCGAATTGCATCACCAGAAACCAGACGTGTTATTGTGCTAGGGTCAAATAATTCCACCCACCCGTAGACTGTATATAGAAGGTAACGCTTTTGTATGGGAAAGGTCTGCCCAGAGTGGCAGCGCGGAGAAATGAACGAGCTTGTTATTGATAATGTGTATGATAAGATTATGAAGAGGCAATGGAATAATTGTATTAATAATTCAGAGATGTTCTATAGGCTTGCTGTGCCTCAGCTACAAATTCGGGCGGTCCATCCCACGGTGTGTGCCATGGAGGTTCCAAATCTCATTACTGACATCTTTTTACCTTTCTTTCATTTGTTTGGGGGACCCCCTTCTTTTCTCCTGTGTGTTTAGAAGCAATATCATAATGATTTTGTTGCATGTAGTAGTACATTGTATGTGTATGTTAAGGTTGGTAGATTCAACTCAGTGATCAACATTGCCATCTTGACTTCCATGTAACATGTCATACCATACAGTATGTAAAAGGGTGTGGGCAAAATAGGACATAACCTAACATTCAATGAACAGTTTTAGTGGGAGGAGAGACTGAAGCATTTTAGTAGGTGTCAAGGAAAACAGAACTACAGAACGACATGCACAATTATATTACTAAAAGCAATGAATATGGCTAGACCTTTGTCTAATGCATGTACAAAAACAACACTTGATTCTTCAATGAAATCTTCAATGAAGGTGTAAACGTTTGAAAAATTCAATTTTTCTCCTAACATTAAAAACAACTCATGGGAAAGGGACAGGAAACGTAGAAATGAAATGAACCATCAGTTGAACATGATGATGTTTTCCCAGGGGAGTGACAAAGATGGCAGTGTTGATTACAAGGCTTGCAGTGATTATATTAGATTGAGGGATTTTTTATTTAATTTGAAGTGTTTTTAGGAAGTCAAGTCAGAGGGGTTTTTTTTAAGGTGGCATAAAAAGGGTTTGTTTTTTAAGTAGAATGCACCGGCAACTACCTCAGGTGAGAAAAGAGGTGGGCAGTAGATCGTATGCTTTAGAACAAACTTAGTGTTGGTGCAAGCAACATGGAAAATTGGTTGTAATATTTTTGATTTTCAAACTGGCTTTGGCATCAATAGTTGTGAATTCTTATGAGCTGCAGTAGTCCAATTATTGAGCAGAAATCAAATTATTGCTTGCACTAATGTTTTAGACAGGCCAATCATTCTTTGCATTAGCACGATGGCAGATTTTAGAATGGGAATTCTGACGTTTTATGTAGCACAGGATATTCTGTAATGTCATCTTCTTTATTAGAAGTCAAGTGAAAAGCTAGAGTTGACCAAAGGATTGTGTGTACGACTAGATTTCTATTTTTTACATTTAATATGATTAAAAACCATACAAATAATATTATGCTAATGACGACTTCTTTGATACTTCAAGAACTCACACAGTAGTGCTAACAGTTATCAACAGTGGTGAGGTGGTTGAAAACTTGAAATAGTGACCAAAACTCTGTCAATAACTAAGCCTTTTAACTTATTATATTTAATAATTTTTCAATATTAACCACAATGATATGAGCACTTAGAAGATATGTATATGAATGTTAAAGGAATGTAATTCTCTTTCTCATGTGCTTAGCTTATGTAAGTAATTTATTCTTGTTTTAGTGCCAAACGTTCTGTGTACCCCCCTCCCCCATCCATGGCTCACACCGTGCGGAAGTTCTCACGGACCCACGTCCAACCCTGTACACAACTACATGTATCATGGAGAAAACTCTCAAATAAATTGGCTAATAGACATTTGTAACACTCTGTTCCTGATGTGTCTGTGTGATAAGTCTGTGTCACTTTCACTCTACGATGGGATCTGTATCTATAAAGTCGCTGGTATAACCGCCCTTCGGCGCAACACATCAGCTTCGCTGGCACGCAGCTGCTGGTTATGTAATACTGAACAACCTGTCACACCTAACCTTTGCTCATCATCTAGCTTTAAGTGTTGTTTGAAGCTATTTAAGAGGATGCTCCTACAGTACTTGGTGATTACGAGTTCCACTCTACAATTTTCACAAGTTTCAAAACAAGTGTCAAAACAAACAAACAAACAGAATCACAGGAAGGCAGTTTTCTCAACAAGAACATGTATTTCTAGGACTGCCTGATTTTTCTGGCATAGCTTGCAACCTATTTGCCAATTTTTACTGTTCCTTGAGTAACCCAAGGAGTTTGATAGGGACTGGGAAGAATCAGTACGTTGTTATAAAATTATAATAAAATTTAACTGAAAAGCTAATCTAGTTCAAGGACATATGCTGCTGAATCATTTACAGATTCACTACGTCAGAAAAGCCTTTAAGATTTTTTTCATGAGAATGACAAAGAGTGAACTGAAGTTTATTGTCCCATCCTAAAGCCAGCTTTTCAATTCATGCGAGCGCTGGCTGAATTTGTAGATCGGTCAGAGCTCGACAAAATTTGCCTGAGCATCGGCCGTATTTTTGTCTGAAAATCTGCCGTCACAAATTGGACAGGGCTCGGGCGATGTCTATCTTACACTAATGATTATAAATCCCCCATGAGATGGTAGCATCTCTTGGACATGGGCAAAGAGAGAATCAACTAACCTGGTAAAAAGCTTAATATTTGGATCAACTTTAATTTGAGTTTTGGGACATACATGTGTGTAGGGCATAAGTAGGGTGGACGGACACCTTATAAAACAATGATATTAAAAGGAATTTTCCAATAGAGTATAAGACCAATCAAAAATCTATAAAATGATTAAAAATCGTCACCAAGGTGTCGCTGAATCTAAGCGCATCCCCTTCCAGGCACCCGTGAACGTCAGCTGAGCTGCTACAAATCGTCCGAAGCCAGCATAATCGCCAGGACATTGGTCGTTCTTTGGCCGAAAATGCCCGTTTAGAGCTCGCCAATACGTCGGCCAAGCTTAAATCAAGCGTTGTCTTGTGAGGATGCCCTTACTACATACATGTACATGCTTGATCACAATGAGTTCCACTATTTTAACCCGCAGCAGTTGCTAGACTACGGATCATATAATATAGATATACCTAAAGTTTACCTGGCTGGACTAGTTCCTAGGGGTCGTATATATTGTGGTTTTCTATATTGTTTGTAACCTTGATTGGGAAGCGGTGTGCGTGATAACACCAGGGCCAGCATATATAAATACCCCCATACATCCGCTGTTGGCGTCAGCAGTACATGTATACAGAAACACAATAATTATTGTACAAGGACAACTTTATAACATTTGAGTATGCTACCAAGGCTGCTACATTAAATCTTTTTTCAAAGTGCGGAACAAGGCTATTCCAAATTAGATAAGGTAGGAAGAATTACCACTATAAGAAGTGGACAAAGTTTAACCAAAAAAAATGGCTGTTCCAGTCATAAGAGGATAATTTTTACCGACTAAAACTCCAAAAAGTTTTGGTCATCATAATTTTCATAATTCTCCTATTGTCATAACTAAGAGTGAGCATGAAGGGTCGTACCTCGGGCAATACGGCATACCCCATGTTATATTCTATATTTTCGTGTTTCAACCACTGGACAGCTTAGCTAGCGAAGGTCAGCATCTGATGTGAAACAATAGTTGTCCTGCCAACTAAGTCCACAGATTCAAACTGCCAATCATTTTTGACATGTTGATGGATCATTTATCATGAAGTAAGTCACATCTGTGCCAAAAACGTTTCTGTTGTCAATTTTGAGACTTGGTTAAAATGGTGGAAATTGTCAATTTTCCTTGATAGTGTGATAAGCATATCAACACATTTCCAAGAAGCTGCTTTCAAGCGATCCATACAATGTTAAGTTTGAAAAAAATGTTCTTGAAATAAGCCCCAACGAAAAAAAAGTTTCACCAGCAAAGTGTACAAAGTGTATCTTCATGCAATCTTTTGTCACAGGAAACTTTCTAATTATCATAGTGAGAAGTGAAGAGTACAAAATGTCACCAAGAAATATTCGGTTGAATAAATCATCATTATAGATACACCAATCGACTGTCTGACAGGCAAAATAATATAAAGCATAAATGAGATGTTTTATGGGCAAATAATATCTGGGATGGTGTCCTCAATTATCCCATTCATCACAAGGGCTCCGGGATATGGTTGGTCAGGGGAATAAATCTTCACTAAGGGAGGGGGGTAAAAAGCAATCCTAAAAATTGTAGCCAACTATCTTACAACTTATGTCACCTGTCTGTGTGCAGTAATGTTGAATACGTGTTGTTCAGTTGAACACTTTCATCCCATTTCTGGGAAAATCTTACCATCATATACAGTAATCCTTTACGTTTTCACAGTGGTTTTATGTTCGCGGTAAGAAAAGCCACCACAAACTTAAAACTGGTGTTTCCACAGCTGTGCAGTGTGCAACTATAGTCCTACCATGAATTTCAAAACTATTGTAAACACTATTCAAAAACAATTCAACCTCTACAACTGGATAAAAAACAGAGATTCACTTCTGCACGTTTCGAGTGACATCCATCACTCTTCTTCAGCGTCACTAGAATGAACTGTAAACATTGTTAACACTCCATTTCCTTCCGACCCCAAAATCACTCTGAAATTAAAAGCTTTACGAACAAACTCTATCATGTTTGATTTACCTGTAGGGAGCAATAGAGATCAAAAGGTATTAAAACATAAGGAAGAACTGTAGTTAAGTTTTCTATAGCCTGACTAAATCATGCTTCCACTGGTAGGGAGGATTGCTCCAATCAGCCTGTTTGTTTATTTTATTTTACCAGGGGTGACACGACAGCAAGAGATGTGTAACGCAGACTAATTTTTCGAAACAAGATAGAAATTACAACACGTCTGTATGTAAAACATGAAGTCATGCCAGAACTTGAAACTGCATATCCCTAGTGTGGGACAAAATTATACCTCCGTCTATGAAGGTCTGTCCGTCAGTCTGCTTCATTTGCCCGAGAAGTACATCTTAATAAAAAAGAACCATCACCAAGTCGAATGACAACATTAGATGGAACCATTACACGAGTGGGTCGACCGGTAGCTCGGAGTTCAAGGTCCCCAGCGGTAATGAGGCCAGCGTCTAAATCCGGAATGAATCAGCGACGGCGAATCTGATCTCAGCGTGGGATGAGGCGCCACGTCAGATTTGCGATTTCAAACGATGCTTCTACTGGGTGTGGTCGCTGTCTGGGAAACTTGGCGACGAAGTTGGGCAGAAGTGGACTCGGCTTTGTCGTGAGAAACTTCAGGCGATGGCTGACACTTGATGTTAGTTTTCTATTAGGTTTTGACACAGTGGTTGAGTGGTGGTACAATTTACTTGCCGACAGTGTACAACTGGTCATCAGATATGAAATTTAACTTTGGCTCCAAAATGGAAATTCAATCCATCGAAACATCTGAACTTCATGATATGAAATAGATGAAAATGTATTTCCTTAAGCTTAAAATGATTGATTTAACAACAAAACCTGCAAACAAGGCTCTCAAAAATGAGTTGGTTGGAAAATTCATAGATGGAGAGAGCCATTGGTGTACAGAAAATTAACTTTTTCACAAATCAAAGGAGCGCATCCCTGCTCCTCCAAAAGCCATCAGTTATCACACAGCAGACTCCATGT
Source organism: Branchiostoma floridae (assembly GCF_000003815.2). Classification (NCBI taxonomy): domain Eukaryota; kingdom Metazoa; phylum Chordata; class Leptocardii; order Amphioxiformes; family Branchiostomatidae; genus Branchiostoma; species Branchiostoma floridae. The sequence continues at coordinate 16,905,037 of NC_049984.1, read as the reverse complement.
CATCACTCATCCACAGCACCATAAATACATCACACAAATGAACTTCATAAATCACTGGGGATCCCAGAGGGCTCGTTAAGCTTTCACTGCCTTGACCTTAGAGGGCAAGGATGATTTGTCTCCTGTCATGGGGAACTACCGACCGTCCTGTCTCCTCTGAGGGAGGAAACTATGATCTTTATGATTTTGGGAAGAAATTGAGAATTCAGAGTTCAAAATCTGTAATGTCTGAATGTTCATCAACATCATCAGATGGCTGAATGTTAAATGTTATTACAGACATAATGTAGCAGTAGTAGTATTAGCATTTAGCAGTATCCAGTATTTGATAACACTGCTGCTGGGGTAACTGACACAGGGGTGGGCAACAGTCTGATAGTTTCCATACCGCTCTTCCAAGCGGCTCTGTCCAGCCCTGGCATATACTAAGTAATATTTCAAGTTTATGACATTGTAGAAGTTCATGTCTTTCGAAATTCTTAGTTTACAAGGTGTCTTGACAGAAAATTATGTTGGACATTGCAGGTTAAAGATGAATGCAAGGAGAGTGAACATTGACTTGAAGATAGAATACACTGGCCTTGAAAAATGACGAATCATCATCTTGAGTGCTTGCTTGGTTACCTAAGAAAAATTGGTGATGAAATTGCACTTGCAAGAAGGCACTTACACAAGCATCCCGCTAAAATCTATACTGGCTACATGGACAAAATTGGATTGTCACAGGTCGAGACTTAAGAAATCAGGTAAGCCTTGTCATTGATGGAAGATCAAGGTCAGACAAGGGCAGGCAGTAATGACAGGATGAGAGAGAAGTGAAGTGGTCCGCTGACATAAGGAGAGTTGGCACTCATCTGTCATATTACCAATTACTGCAAATTTCCAGTCGCCTTGCAGATATATGGCTTCCGCTTTCCGCTGCCATTATTTTTGCAGAGTTTCGTAAATCTTTTAGAAGTTGGGCATTTTTCACTGGATATCTTTCCAAGCAAAATTATGAATGGTCTCGCACCACTGTACTTACATAATATTATCCCTCCACGTATCTGTGATACGGTCCCTTACAACCTTCGCGCAAACCAAAACCTTACTTCCATTGCCTGTAAAACTGAAAAGTATAAAAGATCCTTCCTACCTTCAACTGTTCACTTGTGGAATGAACTGCCTACGAATGCTAAAGCCGTCCTTTCGATCAACACTTTCAAAAAAGAGCTGGACTCACTATTCAACAAGCCGACAAAATACTCCCATTTCTCTTATGGCCAAGGTCGTTCCGCAGTTCATCTTACAAGGCTCCGTCTAAACTTCAGTCAGTTAAACTACCATCTATTTCAACACCATTGTATTGATTATCCTACATGTAAATGCGGCTATCATTGTGAAACAACCGAACATTATCTACCACACTGCACACTCTATACTAGCCAAAGAAGTTCTTTGTTATCGGCTGTCTCAAATATTATAGTAGACCTAAAGCACCTCAACGACACTACTTTATGTACTTTACTGTTATCAGGATCAACATCTCTCTCACATCAACAGAACTGTAACATTTTTGATCTTGTCATTACCTATATCCATTGTACAGGCAGGTTCTCCTAATTGATTCAGCACCAACTTGTCTTGTTTAAATTTATTTTTCTGTTATCCATTTTGTACTTATGTATGTAATGTCGTTTACTATTCTTGTTTTATGCGTATGTTTCTTGAGTAGATGGCTAAATATAAGCAATTTGTGCTTTCCGCTTCATACTCGCAAAATATATGTGAATAAAAAAAAAATAAAAAATAAAAAAAAAAAAAAGCAGTCGTGGGGTTCAAGTCAGTATTTTTTAGGCATTTTACACTTTTTCCTTTACCATTCTCTTTCTTTCCCTACATGGAAGTCAAATAGTGAAAATATATTTACTACTTACAAGATAGGTAATATATATGGAATATGGGGCCCTCAGTAAATGTGGATAAAAAAGTCTACTCCAGTAATGACAAAGATGAGGGGGGGGGGGGGGTAAAAAAATCCTTGTCACACCACCCTGCAGCAAGGTCAAGTATAGTCTATTCAGAACCTGATAAAACTTTGTCCATGTAAATACTAGTAGTTTAAAGGTTGTGTTGCAAGAAGGTTATATTTTTTAGACTAATTCAATCTCAGTTGCACTTACAGCGACCCTAGTGGAAAGGCTGCAGCTAGGGACAGCGAAGTTTGTATTACACAGACTATATACATTTCCTATATGCTACAGTAAGTTTAACTATAGACTAGAAAGGCCGACATTTGCTTGAGAGCAAATACAGCATATTTCAGCCATCATGCAACAATAGGCCTTGAGGTCGTTGGCCATTGGAAAATGACCCCAAAAAATCCCAAATATATCATTTTAAAGTGTTCCATGCCAAAAATTATACATGGGTCATTTGGATAAATATCTAGAGCACCGCTTAACCAAATTTCGGGTCATTTGGTTGTAAAACGAGGGAACAGGAGCCCAAAATGTCCAATTTTTGTCCAAAAACGGCCATAAAATCGCAATATTTAGCATTATGTTGTACTGTATGGAAAAACTGTTACTGAATTCATGCACACATAATTGAAGGGCACTTTTATACCAAATTTCAGGTCATTTGGTTGTAAAACGAGGGTGCAGGAGGCAAAAATGTGCTTTTTTTGTCAAAAAATGGCCAAAAATCGCAAAATTAAGCATTTTGTTGTACCGTATGCCAAAACTGTTATTAACTCTGGGTGGGCATATGATCAGGGCACCTCTGTACCAAATTTCATGTCATTCGGCTGTAATACCAGGGTACAGGAGCCCGAAATATACATAAAAATTGACAAAAAACTCAATAAAATCATTTTAAAGGCAGATATGAAAAAAATGAAAAAATCACCTGAGGGTATTGGCTTACTCTACCTTTGTGCCAAATTTCAAGTCAATCGGTTTAAAAACGGCGGAGTTGATTCGATTTGAAGATTTGACAGGAGAAAGAAAGAAAGAAAGAAACATTACGAATACAATATATTTCACCATACCTATGGTATGGCTGAAATATAATAAGATATCAGATAAACACACATACACGTGTTGTTGTGAAGGAAAATATCATGATCAATCTTGTGCAGGACAACAGTGCTCCCAGGCTCTATCACAAACCACACAAACAAAATCCTGGAGATCTGCCTACTATAGGCAATAAGAAGTGTCTCACAGAGCTGGACTTTGTAACATTTAGGGATCTAAAATCCAGTGTTTTATGGAAAGAAACATTGATTTCATTGTACGTTCAGAAGTAACAGAGTTTTGTGATACAGACTTGCAGAATTACATTTTCTAGTTTCAGCAAGTGATGCTGCTCTTTGATCCCTTATTGTATTTTGTCAGTATAACCGATCCCAAAAGCATACAAAGCACAGCGTACGAGACTACCTTTCCTTACAATTTTCGGAAGTTTCTAGAGGTATACCAGCACTTGTTGACATCATGGCCATGCATAGTTCAAAGGCACCATAATATGCAAACGTTTGGCTACTCTAGCCCAATAGCTATGGTTGACAAAGGAAAGGCAAATGTACATATCTATATACATCTATTCTTTACTGTGACAGCATTTACTTTGCTACACAAATATGGCCAAATTTGGAAACAAAACACAAACATAAGCTCCTACTTGCAAGCCATTTGAAATACTCTACAATCTGTAATTCATCATTAATTTTCAAAGTTTTAAGTATAATTCACATCAAAATGCAGTGCCAGCTCCATACATATCAGACCCTTAAGTGATCATCACTTATTGTGACACTTATTGTTTCTCCACAAAAGCAGACACCATCAAATCAACACTGTTATTAAATTTAAACCCCCTTTTCAAGGCAAATATATGTATGTACACTCCCCAATATAAGGGGCTGACAGTTTGTCACTATTCGCAGGTACAACTCCGGCTGAAAAGTTCACACTTGGACTAAATCATTTGCACCAAATTCTTTTTCAGTGGCTTGACAATACTCATACTGTATTCTAGACAAATTAAATATTACTGCAGAAGATGTTTGCCATACATACACGAGACAAAGCATGCTCATTTTCACTTTTCAAATATACAAAGAAAGCTACAAGGTATACAAGCTCAACTTACATATCACCTATCACCTTGAGCAGCCAGTGTTTGATGGAGCTGCATCAGTTGGAAACTACGTGTACATGTAACACTGAAGTACTGTAGTTCCACTATTGCAGAAGAGACACCTAGTGTTAGGAGAGCAGCATTGCGACTGCAACCAGCAAAAGGTTGCTAACTGCACTTGGACATTCTGAATTTTCCAGAAATACTGCAAAGAAACTACAACTTCTTCTCCATCTGTGCTTTGTCCAGTATGCGACAATGTCTGAGGGTACTCAGAGTTGTTGGCCTTCGCAAGAGTGAGTATTAAAGGTAATTTTGTGGGACATTTTTGGTATATCATATTGTAAGCTGTGAAAGACATTTTTTTTGTGAATGAAGCCTCCTTTGTGTTTATAGGTAACTTGAGCAAACTTTAAATTTTCAGTCAAATACAAAACTATGCACACATAATGTAGGTTCTGTTGAAATTTGCTCAGTTTACAATATTTTGTGTCAGACACAACCTTTGAGCACGGATTAACTTTTTGTTCTTAGACATGCACAGCTTCTTAGTCTTGAAAGTCTGAAAAACTGTAAATTTTTCACAACTTCTTGTGCATTGTAACCCTAATAGTCCCTCCACCAGACATATGACATCCCACAACACAAGACAAAGAACAACTGGATTCCATGGGATTGACAAAATCAGTAAACCATAAAATTATGCATGAAAGATACCATATTTCAAATTAGTATTTCAGTTTTATGGAGACAAAAGTGTGGCGAGGGCAAGATGGAGGACCAACATAACACAAACATTCACGTGAAACTCAACCACTCTCACTCTACACTCCAAATGTGGTGTCCCAATATCCTTGGCAAGATACAGTCCACAAATTGCCTTACCAAAGTCACTGTAGAATTAACTACACTATCGGAGCAGCTTTAAGTTCAGAACAGGCCTATCTTATCCATGGTCCTCCTTTTCCTATTATTCCAGTTCCAGGGGGAGAGTCACTTTCCTTAGCATAATAGCAATTTTTCCAGATTTCAGCGCAAAACTGGATATTGTCTCTGTGCTTTTATGAAGCCGATACGGAGTTTGGAACGTGAAGAAGTTGCATGAGAAGGAACTCCGCGTGGAAGGTTTGGTGCGAGATTTAGTCGTCCAGACCGTTGAGCATGATCTGCAGCTCACGGAAGGTGCTGCCCAGTTTCCCAGACATGGACTGTTTCTTCTCCACCAGCCCACGGATGGACATGAGGTGGCCGTGGCACACCTTACACTTCTTGTATCTAGGATTAATGGGGAACACAAACCACGGGGGAAACGTGTCAGTAAACAACAGGGAAACAAACATGGATTAGTACACAATGTGGACAGCACAACACTATTCACACAGTTAGTAGATGATCATGGACTTCAAATGTCTTCTTGAACTGTTTCATTTTGAGTTAATACTTGTGCCGACAAAATGAAGTCAGGACATCAAATGTAGATGTCGTTTAGTAACACTTTGATGTCAATGCTGCACACACAAACTTTGGTAAACATGGAGTATACAGTTATGCTAAAATGTTAGGGCACAACGGTGATGAGTAGTTAACTATTTCTATCTATGTATCAGGCTATCCTCCTGTTCCAAGACAGGATTTGCTTGTTGAGAATGACATGTCTGTCCAAAAAGCTGAACTTCATAAATGTGAAATAGATGACGATGTGTATGTATTTTCATAAGATACAAATTACAGAGAAAACAATAAGAAAAAAATGAACAACGTTGGCTCCCAAACAATTAGTGGGAGGAAAAAAAGCTCTGGAAACAGCTCAGCTCAAATTTATAATCGCTGAGTCGACAGAAGAGGTTCCAAATGTACATGTTCCAGGCATTACATATTGCATGGACTAAAGTTATCACAACCTTAGACATAGCCGTGGCCTTACAGAGTGATCACAATGAAGGACTCAACCCTACCTTTCCTCCCTGGATATGTCGACCCCACCCCCCGCTGGAGGAGCTTGAACGTTGGTCTTGATGATAGAGCTGAAGCTGCGCAGGACAATCTTCAAGGCATTACAGGCTGTGTGGCAGTAGCTGGGGAAGGGGAGAGGAGACATAGCATCAGTCACTACACATAGATGTGAAGTACCATAGTGGATGTCATCACGTCCAAGCAAAAATGCTTGGAAGCAATTGAAGGAAAGAGATGTCTTGACAGAGATGCTTCGTCCTGCATAGGTACCAACTGCGACTAAGATTGCCACACCAGGAATGAGCTAAGCCACTCTTCACCAAGTGCTACTAACATCTCCTGAGATGGAAGAATGCCTACTGCTGCTACACTCTTTGCATGATAACAAACAGAACAAATGAGATTTACAAAAATTGTGTACTGGGGTTGTTACCGTCAAGCTGTGATCATCTGAATTAGTGCCAAATGGAATAGAAGCTCTACAAAACTCATGTCTTTCAGTCCCAATACAGTAATTGGTTGTAAATAAAAGTACACTTAAGCCACATGACGTACCTCTCATATTTGGATGACAAGAGCTCCTGGATTTGAGGCAGCAAAACTGTGCATAGATCTAGAGTCCACAAGGAGCTGGAACATAGAACATTTCAAAATCAGTACTTTAAAACATATCAAAGTACACAAATTTCCCCCTGAAGTGCACGGGTACATGTAGCAAGGTTTTCTCTATGCACCTTCATAGCGAAACTAAGTATGATAGATTTTGGAAATCAGTAAGAAAAGTTACAATATCGTTAACAATGTACCACATTTACTTGTACATAAATCCCTAACCATTACCAGCGTCTTTTTATCTCCCTTTCCTTAAAAAAAATTGGTGCTAAAGTTGAAGTCATACCTATGACGACTGCCATGTACAATCAAGCAGCAGATAGAAAAATTTAGTAAATAATTGAATGTATAACATTAATAATTACATGATACCATTTTCAAACAACCCCTTATGCTGGCATAAAGGAACTCAATAAATAGAAATCAATGAAGTGGTATGAAAAGTTTTATTGGATATTATGATCTTCTATCATGACAATTGCAAAATTAGTCCACATTGTGTAAAACAAAAATGCTCATCCACTGGATTTTCTTTTTAATCTCTTAGAGAAGAAGTCGACTCACTGTTTGAGGATGAGTACATTCAGAAGATCCACCATAACAGACAGGTCCTTCATTCCAACAGCAGAGTCTACTGAAGTCTGTAAGGAAAAGAGTATACATATTCACAATTGCTACATGTACATTGTTTGAGCTCTTGGCATGTAAAAGGCTTAACACATGTAAACACAATTCTTAAGATTTAAAACACAGACCTACAGACTACAACACTATGATCTAGCAAAAGAGAAAGCCACCCTAGTTATTCTCTGGAGTTTTTCTCTTGCTAGAACAAATAAGGGTCTATCCTACTGTATCAGCTTTCACTACACAGCCTGTCAAGGCCCTGTTAACCATCAAGATTGATGATTTCCTGTAGAGTTCCCAGAACCTGACGCACAGATGAGCCCAGGCTGGGATACCCAGGCTTGTACAGACAGTGGAAGTATCATCAGGTAGTTGGGGCTTTGACAGAGACGGGCAGATACTTTTTACCGTTAAGCGTTACGAGCTATTTGAATTTAACGTTAATCGTAGCCAGCCCACTCTAATTCGACATTAAGTATTATCTGTATATTATTTGTGTAGCGTTACTGGATGTTTTAATTCTAAATAACACGTTATTTGTTATCCTGAATTCAATGTTAACCGTTATTGAGACATTCTTTATGACGAGTAGACCAGCGGAGGCAACGCCAGATAACCCTAGGAGATCATACTGCTGAACATGCTGGGATCAAGACGATGTTGTTATCAACGGCTCCACACCTCATAAATCAGCAGTTTTGATGCAAACATTCCGTCCTGACATGTAGGTGATTAAGTCCTGAAGAAAGCGTTAGGAAGCTTCTTAATTTATCGTTAAGCGAAGTTGGTCTTCCTGAATCTACCTTTAAGTGTTTTGTAGCTCTTCTTTCTGAATTTACCGTTGGGTATAGTTGGTCTTTCTGAATTTACCGTTAAGTGTAGTTGGTCTTTCTGAATCTACCGTTAAGCCTTGCCAGCATATAAGATTGGGCTAGTGATGAACTGATTGATTGATTGACTGATTGACAGGATGTCCAGACCTTGATGTCTCCGCTGGTCCAGAGCGCCCTGACGATCTCCAGGTTGCGGTGCCTGTTGCCCAGGACGGCACACATGGACTCGTGCCCCTTGTGTACGCTGGACAGGACCTCTTCCTCCGACTGTTCCTGTACCGCTGGGGGTCGTCTGGGGTCAGCCGACACCGCTGAGTCTGGTCTCTTCTACAGGTGGGGGACAAACACTGGTTACTGGCAGATATAAGGGTTCACAACTTTGAAAAGTAACAAGATGGTCTGTAACAAAACCTACAAAAATCTGCCCCTCAAATCCTGAAAAAAGTTGGTTGGATTCCAGACCCTCAGCCCGATCTCAATGACATCTATTGTGCAGGGTCTAACTCTGTTGGCCTGTGCATACCCTGGAAACAGCCTGGCATCCAGGCCAGGAAAAGTGTCTCAGAGGTTTCAAATCTTCAAGAGGAGACTGCCCCACATCCACCTACTATCTACACAAAGTTACCCTTCTATACCTGACCCCTACGCTTAACCTGTACTTTATTTGGATCCACAATTAGTTATTTACACAGGTATTCTTCCTGTGGTCACCAATGTGGATATACTCATACATACCGGTAGGAACTCAGCCAAATTGAGGTCTGCTGGTTTGTTCCTATCCGCTGGGACGATGGTGGCAGGTTTGACGGGTTCCTGCAAATATTACGGGACAGAGAATGGAGTGCAAAATAAGAGAATACTAAAATGAAATGCCCTTAATCGATCCTTGTAAACTTACAATGCTGTAGACTTTGTTACCTCTGACTTATGTCTGTAAGAAAAGCATAAGAACTCAGGATCTTTATGACATTTGGTATGTTGGTAGGGGTTGGCAAAAGGAAGAAATGATGACATTTGGGCCCCTTACTGGCTTTCTATGTTAGTGCAGTGGCACGTCCAGTTTCGATATCTTGTGTTCTAGAAATGATATGGTCGTGATTTTTTAGTGGTACTTTGTAAATATAATGAAATTGTGGATGATAATCGCTAGAATATAGTTCTACTATGCACATTCATGAGTACAAATCGTCCTTACCTGTTTTGCTTTCGGCTCCTTTGCTGGCTGTTTGTATGGTTTTGCTTTAGACTGATCTGTAAAACACATAGAATGGTATGAAGGCAGATACATCCATGGGGGCTCTTTACCACAAGATGAAGATACTTAGTGCTAGACCAACAATCATTTCAACATGAATGAAAGATGACACACGAAAAGGCTGAGATTTCAGTTCAAAGAGTCTATCAAAATTTGAGCACACACATGGTTTTAAGGAGTTCATTGGGTTGGTTTTAGTTTGAGCAACTTTACTTTACTTAAGGAACAAAAAGTTTATGAAAACATCCTGACAATTTCCACAGTAAAGACAACATCAGAGGGCACTGCAAACTGTGCAATTGGTACTAGGGGTACTGTCAAGATTCTAGCTACGGAGAGTCATAAAAATCAAAGACATCTTTTGACAGAAAATTTATGACAATAAGAGTTTGAAGGCCACTTCAAACAGTAGGGTTAGTTCTACTTCTAGCAAAACTTTGGGTACCTTCCGTCGGGGAATCTGTGGAAGGGGAATGATGAACAAAGTATGTTTGGTAAACTTAACAGAAAACAAACAATAGAACAAAATCAAAAAGCATAACCATACTATTTGTGAACAACTTTCACTATCTTAAGAGTCAACTCAAAGAACCTTAAATATCTTAAACAGCGTATTTTTTAACAAGTCTAATGCACCATATCTATATATGTCTGTGATGAAACTTTTCCTTGGAAGTTATGTTTCAAATGGAAAAGGTCATCGAAAAATGTTTCTATAGGATCTAAAAGAGGGGCTACTGTCAAACATGGACACACCACATAGGCCACAACATACAAACACACAATTTAGAAAGAAACACTTCAAAATTTGTTTTTAGCCTGGACCTGTAATATGCATGTTTATAGAGTAATGATGATCAATTTCCATCCGTCTACATCTTCAGGTAAGAGCTTGACATAATGAAAACTACAAATGTTCTTCACTAGGTACATGTACAATTCTTTGATGCTGATCCCCCTACCTTTTGATAATAGAACTGCAGCATTAGTTCTTTTGCTCAAAATTTAGTCAAATCTTCAGCTTCTTCCTAATGACTAGTGGGCATGACCAACCACATTGCATGAATACATTTAAATTGTCAATCCCAGCTCTTGACCCAAGTTGTCTATGTTATTGAACATGGTTAAGGAAATATGAATGAACTTGATCAATTAAAAGTCTCTGAGAAAAATGTTCCCTTACAATTGAATATTTGTTACTAATGTTAGAATGCTTTGAATTTTTAGTATGTGGTTATTTCATTCCTTTCATGCCATTTCTGTGCATATTTTGGATCCAGAGAAAACAAGGCTGTAAGAGAGGTAAGTAGCCTGAACTGCCTATACTTTTGTTGCAGGAGATTCAGAACTACTTTACACTAGTGCTGCATACCTAAACTTGTGTTCAGATTCAGGTCCTCATTCAGGTCCAGATGTTTAGGCTTAAGTCCAGACCTGAACCCATTACATTTGTATGCTGGAAATCCTTATTTTTGGTTGTACGTAAAATTGCATGTTGGGATAAATTATGCATGTCTTTTTCCGGTGCAAATTTCGAAATCTATAGAAGGTTTCAGATGGTTTAGAACAAAAAGGTAAATATAGGAAAGAGATTTTTTTTAAGTTTGAAGGGTTTGTTTTAACTGAACCTAAACATTTGTACAGTTTAGGTATGCAGCACAACCACACATTTCACTCTTACCTTCCGGTGGGGCCGGGAAGGGCTCAAGTTTCCTTGGGGGGGTTCGCTCTGAAATCAGGCCCAAGGAACCAACATAAACCTAAGCAAGCACATGGCAATACTACTCTCCTTACACAAGGCACAGCAGCAATACATGCAGGGGAGGTGGGGAGGGGGGCAAGGCACGGCAAAACCAACCCACACGGCAAACACATGCAGAGGTAAGCATTACTAGTAGAGATATCATGCTTGTTGCAGGGTGGATAAGGGTTAGGAAGTACAGGGGAGTGCAAAAGAAAGGCAGAGACTGTGCAAAAGGATCTTTAATTTGCTGGACCAGTTTCAAGTTGTGCAATGCTGCAGTTTTTTTTCTTTTGTGACATGTGCAAAGCCAACACACACATAGTGCAAGTGTGCCAAAAGGCCATTGTGAAAGCACAATTATGTCAGATGACACACAAGGCATAAAAATCAAGTAACTGTTCTATAGCTACCAAAACCACACAGAACCAAAAAAAAAAGACAGCAAAAACCTTTCAATGGTTAAGTGCTGAGTGGCATCATGAATTTCTGGCAAAATTATGACTGAAATATTCATGATATGATGAAATTCCTCCATGTAAAACTGTACTCTCCTTGAGATTATCTGTACTGATTTGTGGTATCACAAACCAGCCACTCTCAAAACAACATCAAGGAATTTGTAACTCAGTACAATATCTTGTAAACTTCTACCAAACAACACAAAGATATGAGCTGACCTATCTTGGTCCTGCCCTGAAAGACCTCCCGATAGTCGTCTGGGTTCTCGATCTGAGCCACGTTGGAGCTGTCATCCTCGGGCTCGTTGGACGCGGTCGGCTCTTCCTCTGGTTCTGTCTTCATCTCACTGTGGGGAAGCAGGACTGAAGTTAGCACGAGATTCGTGAACAGCTAAATTCATCAGGTAGACTGCTCTGTGATTTGAAAGTGTAGACACATATTTTAGGCTGGAAATTCAAAATAGGTTATGGATTACTGAATGGTGGAGGCCAAAGTTCATGGTAATGATTTATCATTTTTTCCATTCATCTTAATGACATTTCAAGTATTCAACACTTAATTTATGAAAAGAAGCACAAATGATGGCAATACTAGATTTTGTAATTTAATTGTTTATTGGGAATGACAGAAAAACACACATTGTCCTCAAAGCTACTGTAACTATTACACTTAATCCTGACCTGATTCATAAGCTTGGAACGATGAGAACTGAAGTACACAGAGACAGAAAGATTGTAATGAAAATGAAAGACAGAACAGATAGTTAAATCTACAGGATGCAATTGTATATAAAGCTTTTCAAAAAGTTATTCAGAAGCTTTAGTCCAGATTTTCAGTACCTTTCAAAACTACCTACAAACAGATTTGGGTTCTTAATGATAAAAAAAAGATAATAAGGGGAAGGATTCCACAAACTGAAAGAATAGATTTAACTGACATTTTATTTACAATTTACCTGGAGAGGAGATCAAAAAGTCCCAGTTTATAGCCGAGTGCCACAGTGAAGGTCTTGTTAAGAGAATTGAGATGTGAAGTGCTGGAAGGAAGCAGACAGAACAGCAAAGGAGACAGGAGTGAGTTAGAGAGAGAGAGAGACATATTAGCAGTCCACACAGACAGGTAGATATGGGTGGCTTGTGCAGAGGTTACTTAATGTGTATGGTATGCAGATCACTGGTCACTTTTGAGTATGGAAAGACACTGAAGCCTTGTAAAACCCCATCAGCTTTGGGATTTTTTGTTTCAATTTGTTGACACATGTAGAGTAGAATGATGATGTTGAGTACGTTTGAATTTCATATTTCAATTGCAAGAGCATATTTCTCTTTCATTGTACAGTACTTCTATTCATGTGTTATCGTTTATACATCGTTTATACCAATGGAGAAATTTGACTCTAAATTCAATTGTATTTTCCATATCTGCATAGTGTCTTTCCAACTCTTAAGTGAGCAGTGTTGAAATGTGTTTAACCTGGCTTTCTTGGTGGAGGAGGTAGGTGGACGTTCGGTGATGAACGTGCGACGGCCGCTGCAAGCAAGGTAAAAATGAGTCAAAGCACGGCAGACTATTGGTACAAGCCGTTGTGTCACAGTTATCACATGGTATCAGCTCCTGTGTATGTAGGTTATTGTACTTTGCAAAGTGATCAATGTCAAAATATGAGTTGTTTAGTGCAAAATAAATGCAAGAGCAGATGACTCAAATATATACTGATAAACACCTAGTGGTAACATTATTACAGTAGTGCAAAACAACTTACTACGACATTCATTGTTTTAATTTGTTGCTAAACGACTCTATAGGAACATTAGGAAAATGCAAATACAAATACTTTGGGGAACACATATGGTGCCTGCCCTAAAAAATTGCTGGTTAAGTGTGGTACATAAGTCCTACGACCTAGACCAATCGGGTTAGATTAGAGTCATTCTGTGAAGAAAGTCAGGTTTACTCTGATACATAAGCATTCAGTCTGGACAGTCTTAGTCGTGGTACATTGCACGAATGGAAAAGATTTGAACTATTTTACTACTACCGGTACATTGAAATGTTTCATAGTTTATCTATACTGTGCTGATGTCATATTGTAATGTTTTCTTGCCAATCTCTGTGCACGGCTGGGCAATTTTGGAGAAATGAAAAGTAAGATGTAAGACAACAAAAACACGGACAAAAAATAATTCAACAGCTTGCCTTGTGCATATCTATTGGCGTAAACTTTAATTTTTCGTTTCCGCAAAAAGCCCAGTTGGGTCCCGGGTAGGAAATGTGACGTAGGCCTAAAGGAGATGAAATAGTGGATGGGAACAACTCACCTTGCTGACATTGGGGGTTTGACAGGCTCAGCAGGGACAGGCTGACTCACCATCCCAGGACCTGACATCTGGGCTCTCTGTACACAGGAGGGGAGGTCCATGTCAACAAGGGTACAGATATTCTACACTACACTTATTCTTAACAAGGTAGCCTTTGGCAAAGGTTATGGGGCAAGGCAGTAGAGAGAAGGGTAAGGATTGTATGAAAGTACATTTTCTTGATCATGTTCAACAATAGTGATAGAGTTTCAATCAATTAACATGCATGTATGCATTTGTGCTGAACATACATCCTTCTTCTGTTATTGAACATCATACCAAAAATTCTTCTTTTCATTTAAGCTTTTTATTGCAAGGCAATCCAATATGACTACTAATCACATGCCAGGGCAACAAGTTTACACCGCAGCTTGTAAAAACAGATTTTTTGAGAAGCAAACAATGCTTAATCACCAGGATTTCATGTCATTGCAGAAAAAATTCCTTTTCTGATATGTTTCATTTTGATCCTCTGTTTCCACGACTAATTTTGGAATTTCCAACTACATCCAACTTTTTAGTTCCTTCAGAAAAAACTCAAATGGATCAAACACGTCATGCCACACTTTTCTAGTGTGTTCCTTACAAACAAATGACAGAGCAAAACCTGTCAATAGAAATTGAGTGATGTCATGCATAGAAATAGTAGCAGTGGAAAGCTGATAGTGGTATGACTGCTATAGGCAGAAAGCTAACATCACCCCAAAGAAAGTTGCTGCAGAAAACAAAACAAGCACACACCTTTATTTGAGAGGGACTGCAAGTCACAGTCTAGAGCAAGTGATAAAATGGGTTAGACTGAAAGTATGTTACTGGAGGGATAGCAAAACCCAATGTTTTCCATGTAGGTTAGTTATTTACATGCTGAAATGTTGCCTTGAAAGCTAGATCATAAATATGAGAAAAGACAAAAACCATCTAACTGCACACACAGCATCAACCATTTTATAGATCCCTTTGCATGCTGGGATTAACAGAGAACTCTGGGTAAGGAAAGGAGCATGCAAAACCATTGCCATGATGTCATAGACCTGACCATGCACTGTATACAAGTTGCCATGGTAATAAGTAAGTTACCTGCATTACCCAGAGATATGTGATCCATAAAATGTCTAACAACAGAGCAATTCTCTGGGATATGGTTGTTAGTACTGTTAGTATATTGCATGTATTTTGTATGGAAAAATCATTTTTTGCATACTTACATTTAGGTCTACAATATACACAGATACATTGGTTTGAGAGAAGGATGCTCCTATCTGTAAGAGACAAACAAAATGCTATATTATCAAAACAAATAATCATGAATGTTATTCTTATCAATGACTACAATCTAGAATCCATATCTCCTAAAATCTTGAAATTCAATTTCTAAACAATAGAAATAACTTTTTGGTGCAATCTCTTAACATGTCATTACTCAAATTTGAATGGCATCATGGTTGGAATATTTCCTAGGTTGGAAAGTTTCCTAGATATTATGGTACAGATTTAACAGTTTAAATTTTATATGTTTCTATATTACGTTTCTGAATAATTGACTGCAAAACTTCTGTGGTGCCCCAACAGTATTAAACAAAGGGATAGATAACATTTTACATCATTGTCTTTTATGTTTTTCAGAACTTTCATTAAGATACATGTATGTATCAGACTTTGAAAATCAATGAGATTTTCCAACTTTTGGCCAATACTTCTAAAACCAAAGTGTCCAGACATCTATAAAAAATTGACACCATTAATAACAGGTAGGTAGTTACCAATTGTGAGGATGCGACGGAAATGTCGGCCACCTTCCCCCAGCCCATGGAGAAGGCATCTAAACACCTGCCAGGCTCCCACGCAAACACTCTCAGGGCGTCCTGACTCCCTCCGAACAGACACTTCCCGTCAGGATGGAAAAATATACACCTGGGGAACATACGGGTACATTGTGCATTGGCACTACAGCTTAGAGTTGAGACTAGGAGATTATACATGCATCTGTCTTGTAGTAATTCAATTTCTAAGCAAACATGGACCTTTACCATGGCTTTAAGTATGTGGAACATGAATCAGTATGATGTAATTCTATGAGTCAGAAATATCTATCAAGCAACTGGATAAAACTTGGATGTTTCAGAAAGCATCTGTTTTATTCTTCAGTTTGTAAGACTGTGCTCAAGTATACAAATTCTACTGTAGAGCATGATGGCAATATCACGATGAACTTTTGGAGATGTCTTAACTACTTAAGATAAATTCAAAGACAACAGTAGAACCACACCCACCTAATAGCTCCAGACTCTGCTCCTGTGGAAGAAACTAACTGGAATGTCTCTAAGTCCCAGAACTTCACAGTCCTAGAAATAGAGAAACAAAACAAACACTGGTAAGTCCCAATGTAAAGTGAAAATGTTTGGTACTCCTCCTTGTGCAACACTGTTTGTAGTTTGCTACTTCTATGAATTATAGAAAAATCAAAAGTTTTGTACAAGCTTAAATGTTGAGCTAGGCTTTGATCTCTTTCAGTATTACAAGGATATTTCAAGGTTTTAAGGATAAGGCTTTCCCTACCTGTCTGCACTTCCTGAAGCCAGCAGGAACTCGTTAGGGTGGAACTCCACCCCAGTTACAGGGCCTGTGTGATCTTTGAACTCCTGGATCATCTTCCCTGCCGTCAGGTCCCACATCTATGGGGAACAACACAACACAAGTCATTTAGACTTTCAGCACCTTAAAACACTAGTCATTCCAAATCTTGGGTAAACATTGATCAGTTTCAAGTGAAGTGCACACCGCTGGGTTAAAAACATTTTTCATGCAAACCTACAAATGTGCCAGACAATTTTTACCTACACAACTAAAATTGTAGGGACGTTCAGAAATGGTTGTAATGCTTTTCTTTTGACTCGTTGGTTAGTAGCAGTCGAACAAAGAAAACCCACGCCAGATACTGTACAGTTCAAAACACCAAACTTGCCAATGTCAACAGGTATATGAAGATTACTTTCCTTTCATTGAGTGCTACCACCTATGAAATGCAGGCAGACATCAAAAACACATGATATTGGCCTTGATGTGCAGGTGGTGTCTCAAGCCCCATCAAAGGGGACATTTCACATTGTCAATTGAAACTCACCTTGAGAGAGGAGTCCTCCCCAGCTGAAGCTATCCACCTCCCATCTGGACTAAACCGGATACAGTTTACAGCATCTGTGTGGCCCTGTGCAAAAAGAAGATTTATCCCATTACTTCCATAATTTCCAGTATGTGATAGTCTGTCTCCATACATTGCAAACATACATGTACTTGCTTACAAGCTTAAAGCTGTCTGTTTCAGTTACAAGTTAGGACAGATACTCTCCCTGCAACGCAATGTTAACAATGTTCAAATACAATTCAATCTCTAGAACTGGATAAAACACAGATATTAACTCCCAGATGTTTCGAGTGACATCCACCACTCTTCTTCAGCGTCACTAGGATGTTAACAATGTTGTCTTAAGTGGAGATTGTTACAATTCATAACAATGAAACATAGGTAGCATAAAATATTTTGTGGTTTCTCACCTTGTAAGTAAAGATGCAGCCTTTTCTTCTGACGTCCCACAACTATAAAACAAATACATAGATTTGTTATTCCACAATAAATTAATTTTGGCTTCTCATTTGTCGACAATAGCAACAGAACAGAGTTCATAGTATCATAAATTGGAAAAAAAATCTATGTCCTTAAGATAGAAATAAAGACTAAAATGAAAAAAATCTAAATACAAACAATCTAAAATCAAAATCAAAATCACAAACATGCAAATGAAGGATATAACTTTCCTTTTCCCTGTTACCTGCCATGTTTTCGCCAGAAAACGATTGTGAAAACAGGAGGGAGCCCCCAAAAAAGCTCGTGAGCCAGAAAGCAGTGTCATCATTAGTATTCCATCTCACCAGCCCCCCACATGGGGAAGCTGCCATACGCACCTTTATATTGGTGTCCATTGACCCGGAAGCAACAAACTCTCCATATGGATGGAAATCCAGGCTCCTGATGTTGGACTTGTGCCCCGTCAGCGTCCGTACGACTGCGAACACAAGCAAGATGTCACATCAATCAATGCTCACCCTCACCTTACCACTTTCAATCCAATTCTTACAAATTGACCGAGATGAGGTTGAGCCCAGGCCAGTGTGGTCGAGTGGAGAACTTCGCGTTCACAGATTCTGGTGTCAGGCTTTACAATAACGACAAGAAGGTGTTGAAGATTACATTGGATGAGGTTGTATTGGGGCCAAGGTGGTTGAATAGAGTGGGTGTGGGTTTGTTGCGAGGGATGGTATTAGTATACGTATCTTTGACATGGTCTTTGTAAATCAAATTTAGAACGGAAGACTAACCATGAAGATGGTACATCCTGATTTTACAGCCCTTGTCTAGACCTGTTGCTATACATGAAGTTTTAGATGTCATTTGTATGCTTTTCTTTATCGTTATGTTTGACAACCACAGCTATAAAGATTCATGTTGTTGTTGTTGTTGACCTTGTAGTGCCCTAGTGGCACATAGGTCAGCAAGTTTCTTTTTGTTTCTCTAGCTTGGTATATTTTTACTGGAAGGGGTTGCTAGCTGCGCTCAAGGCACCAACTTGAACATGAGGCTCCAATTCTATGTCCCTTCTGAAAGACGGGTACAGACCCAACCGTGATGCCCTACCCAGAATTTAAACAAGTCACCCAGTTACCAACTAATTGGAATGGGGATCTCAACTGTGAAGCTGCTATCAGAAGCATAACTTTATGTTAATTGGGTTTTTCAAAGTCTCAGTATGTTTTCAAATCTAAAGTGACAAGCATCATCAATTTTAATCCTTGATTACCCCAACACTATTTTAGCATCAAATCTAAGACCGTTTTCAAATGGTGGCTTTTAATTTGATATCACAAAGGCATAAGAAGAGATGTAGTGTTACTTTTTGCAGCCTCCAGGTCCCAGATTTTGAGAGATCCAGACTGTGAGCCAGCCACCACCAGTTCCTCAGCATTCCCAAACCTCACACACTCCACAGGACTGGTGTGTCCGGACAGGCTCTATATACAGGGAAAAAAATAACAAAGTTGAATACATAAACACTTCAACAAGAACTAAGTAACACACAGTAGTCACATGGGGATATTCAAATGAAATGCAGCCTTGAATAATTGATTTAGTCACTTCACTGGTATGTTGGTGCAGAGGCTAGGTCAAAATACATAAATTCCACATTAAAATCAATTTAGATCCATGAATATGAGAGAGTAACAAACTAACATTTTACAAGTACTTTTTCAGACTTCGGTGTTGGTTTAAGGTAAGCTTTGATTGAAAAATCAATATTATGTGTTATGAAACTTGTACATAAGAAGCTATAACACTTGTATTGTTGGTAATCTTTCGTAAAAAAAAATAATGAAATGATTTCGAAAGCAAGAGAGCAGAGGAACTCCAACTCTTATGACATGACTCTGCAGCAGAAGCAGAAGTACAAGGCAGCGACAGAGAATAGCTACGAGTACTTGTGCATTGAGGACCTGAAAAGTGACAATTTTCCACAGACAAACTGCTACAGCAACCGCCGGTTCCGGTATTGTCAAGGATTTTATCTAGAATTACAAAGAAATGATTTCAAAAGAAATAGAGCAATGGGACTCCAACACTCTTTACATGACGCCGCAGCCCCACTATGATGTCCTGACCCCAGGACTTGGACTTGAATAGGGGTACCCAAATTTCCAACTTACTAGGAGTTCAGCTGTGAAGCTGCTACTAGGGACATCCCTAACATTGGTGGTAGTATGATTGAAGGACAGCAAAAAACTGCTAGGACAAATGTGTACAAATTATGTTCCCTTTCTACTGCAAAATCATGGTTCACAATAGTGGAGACATCACCCACCATGATACAGTTGGGCTTGCCCACTGCCCACATGTTGACCTTTTTGTCCTCTCCTCCAGTGACCATGACCCGGCCTGACTTGTACCCCAGGGCCAGGCAGTTCACGTTGGACCCATGGGCCACAAATTCCTCTGAAAATAGAATAAATATCACTGATTACAACAAGACAACTATTGACAAAAAACAACATGCATCCTAGCTGCCTAGAAGATCTTGAAAATGGTCTGCTTTAAACACATTTTAACAGCTTTTGTAACATCTTGTTGTTCCATTCGGGTTAGTACAAAACAGTTTTCCCAAACTGGTCAAACCTTTTTTTGTGCATGCATGCACATGCACATACACACACAAACCATTATCATGTAAAATTTGCTCTTGGTGCCATAATTGTTAGTTAACCCCATATCAATGCAAAATTTGTCATAAACAAGATAGTAAATAATTTGAGCTGTGTATGTGTGTGTGTGGGGGGGGGGGGGGGAGGTGCAATTGATTGGAAGTCTTTAGCATTATGTGGGAACATTAAGTTAACTTCTCAAAACATACATGTAGCATCTGCATTTTTGTAAAGTTCTTGTATTGTTAGAAATCAACATAAACCTGTTTTGCACCAAAGGGATTTCTGTGGGACCCAAGATAGCATAGTGACACAATAGCAGAAGTATGTGATTCAATCCCTAGGGGTGGCAACAGATGGCAGGGTGCATAATAATGCAAAGCAATGGTCATTGTTTTATCATGGGCCACATTAAATTCATCTGTCATTTTGCAATACTAAAATGTGAGTCTTGTAACATGATAAAAAATCATAATGTCAAAAATAAATGGTCTTTTGTAACTCTTGGTCTTTTGTTGCTCATTTGTAACTCTCAAATTGCAATTGCTAATGACAAGAAATGGACATATATGCGGATAGTATCACTTGGAATATTGTTATTCTAACCAGGAAAGTAGAGTATTGTTTGAGTTTTTGAAGGGGTGGACAGTCGTGGACCATGAAGTCTGGAATTTGTAATTTGTCTGTAGGACTAGAAGGGTCAAAGGCAAATATGGAAAAGGGGTGAAGTCTACCACCTCTGATTGTCTTGTAGTGTTTGTGATAACACTACAGTTTGTTTCCGTAAAGCCTATATGCTCCTTGCTACAATCTATCCTAAATCTGTGAAGGGTAACAGCTGTATTTTATTTTATTCAATGAACCATATCTTTATGGGGATACAAGGATCACAGTACTCTGCAAAAATACTATTATCTTAAACTTTAAACAGTAAAACACTGGGTATCAGGACAACTCGGCACCTGGGACGACTCGGCACCTAGCCAAGTGGGAAAACTGGGCACCAAGAATATGACATAAAATTGTGAAGGTTTGTGAGAAATGCAACATGTTTAACTGCAAAACATTTCTCTCACTGCAATAACTTGTAAGTCATACAGTCGGCACAATTTTACGGACATTTTGAGGCTCTGAACGTCACTTCGCGGTATTAAACTTTGAACGGCCGAGGCTCTGTCTATATCAGATCGGTCATCTCAACGTGTTTTTGAAACCTACAAACAGTTGTAATCTATGACCAAAAAATATATTGAACTGCTTATTACATCTATTTTCATTTGTACTAACTTGCAAACACGGTCAAAGTAGAAGAGAAGTAGAGTGACATCGTGAAAGAACGCCGATATAACAACTAAAAAATGGCGTCGCCGGCGCGGCCCGCAACATGTTTTGGAATTGGACGATCTTGTATCCTAAAATTTGTATCCAAAACGTTACCTCGTGGGGTGAGATTGATTTTTACATTCTTATGTCACTTATTATGCTGCCGGAATGATAGAATTATCATTCTTCGAGTGCAAAATATAAAAGTTATGTGCCGAGTAAGTATGGTGCCGTGACTAGGGCCGAGTTGTCTCAGGTGCCGAGTCGTCTCGAAACCAAACACTGTATTGAATGTGACCGACGAGTACAGTATATTTTCTCGCAGTGCACAGATGTGCAATTCTACAGAGGTTAGTCTATGATTGTGAGCAATTGCTGACAAATTAAGACAATTATCTCCAGGAGTCCTGGTAACATAAATTTTCCCACGTCAAATTGTCCAAAGTACTTGGAAATTCTAGATCCCAAGATTTCACACCTATATATAACAGCCCTTCTTGGCAACAATTTCCAAGTTTACTTACGATTTTACAAGTACTGATGATATCTTAAGCAGTACTAAATGTTAGCTATTGAGCTCGAACATGAACCACCGGTGTTTTTTTATGCAGGAATGTTGATTTTTTTTTTTTTCCCTGTCAGCACTGTCTGGCAACCAAAGCAAACCACTTACTAGCACGTCAACGGGCGGTTAACATTCGAAAACGGGTAGAAATTCCGTATTTATCAAGGAGACAAAACCTACATCTTCTAGACACACTTAAAACCTTGAAAAACAAACGGTTAGCCTTGAAAGGAAGGTTTAGAAAGGTTGTATTACTCACGTAACTTCCATGCTCGTTTGGTGGCCGCCATCTTTGACAATTTGTTGTATCGTTACCTAGACTTCCTTTCAAGTTTCCAGTGCGTAGGCGCGCATGTTTTCACGCTCCAGAAGAGTCTAATATGAACTGCAGTCCCCGGGACCTCAAATCAAACTAGCAAACACCAACTTATGTCAGAAATGTTGCGAAATGGTGTGAATTATCAAGAAAATTTTGAACTCTTTCAACCCGAAGTTGTGAGAGCGCCAAGCAGAATATATCCCGTCATGCACTGCCAACAGGTGTACTTCCGGTGTGGATTTCAACTTCCGGTCTTTTAGGTCAAAGGTCAAATGTTTAGTTGCGCAAGTGGGTCTCGTCTGTTGGATGTTTTTCACCAAATGTGATCGCAGAAAGCCTTAACAACAACGATGTGGTACATTATAAGACGTTCTAGTGTGCAAGGGTTGAGAAGAGCGCATCGTGCACTGAGTTATGTACAGGGACAAGCCCCGGAACCGAAAGTTCGGGAGTATTTCTACTACATCGACCACCAGGGACAGGTAAAAGTAGCCCCTCCCCTTCTTGGCCTTTGAATTATGCTCTAAATCCATCTACAGTGAAAGGTGTTATTCCTTTTAGTAATATTTTTGAAAACTTTTAATTGCAGTTGTTCATGGACGACACCAGAATCAAGAACTTCGTCACTTGTTTCAAAGGTAAGCAAAGCTTGAAGATTATCCCAATTCTTCGTCAAGAATTAGATGTTTGCCTACCTGCCAAACTTGCCTTCCTTTCAAACGGTTTCTTTCTTCATCCTTCCCACCCTACAGATAAGAAGTTCTTGGAATTCTTCTTCAAGAGACTGAAGATCAACGACATGACCAGGTACTCGGAAGACTTCCCCTACCTCTCTCCTTGCGGTAGAGAGCGCAACTTCATACGCTGCGACGACCGTCCTATCGTGTTCTCCCACATCTTGGAACCGACGGACTCAGATGACACCACAGGGCCTGTGCTGTCGTACAACGGTGGAGGGGATAAACTGACTTTTCCCTTTTCCCCAGACAAACTGTGCATGTTACCACGTAGCGGCCGTGTGTACCACCCGGCACCTGCGAAGGTTGGAGGGGTGGGGTTGGTCAAGTCCAGCCTGGCTATAGAGCTGAGTAGAGACTTCAGGTTCGGAGATGAGGGGGAGTACGCCCCACCGGTGGGGTTTCTATGGAGGGGGCAGGAGGTCCAGCTGACTAATGAGCTGTGGGATCTCATGACTGACGAAGAGAAAAAGGAACTGAGAGCAACTTGAGAAGTTGAAAAAGTGTTTGGACAAGCCATTCTGTGGCCATCTGAGACCTCTGCAAAGATACAACATCTGTCGTAAATTCTCCAGTAGAAATTAGATGCAAACTCAAAACAGCTTCCTGTTAGAAATTTGAACAGTGGCAATAAAAAGATTAATAAAGGTTTCCAAGTATCATCATACAATGTCTTGATTGATGTGAGCCTGCCGATGTATTCAGTCATGATTGTATTCCTAAATAGTTTGAGGCCAGATGCATGGTTTGCAACACATTGTACTGCAGCCTCTGGTATAGTAAAAGCATTCTTGAACAGCATTTGGTGTGCTGTTGTTCTTGCTGTTTGTCAGGATTGCTGGAGGTTTGGCTGTACCACTTTCCCCCGAAATTAAAGCTAAACATAGGGATAGACATTGAACAGAACACTTTATATCATGGGTGTCCAATGCCTTAATATCTACTTATCACTCATTAATAAAGAACTTGAACTTCTTTCTGCTGCTACATGTACATTGATAGGGAGGTTGTCCTGAAGATCATCGATAAGCAGAAGACTTCTATTTGAAATCCAGATAGGTAAACCTTTTTACTCTGAAATAACCTCATTGGAAGTTTGTAGGATAATTGTTGTTTTTATGTACAAAATTCTTTTAATCCTAACATTACTGTATTTAAGGTCAACTCTGCATGCTTTCACTTATCAAATTGATTAAAGTAATAAGACAAAAGACGTCAAAGTAAGAAACACCATTTTTAATTGAAAATATTCATTGTGATACAATGCATAAAAGTAGCCTTAAAACAAGCCTCAATTTCTCAGGAAAGGCACTCTACTTCACCTTCTCAAGTCAGTTACTTTCCCTTTAAAAGCTTCTCATGTTTCACAACATACCTGCCCTACGCACCTTCTTTAACAAACTAACCTTCCAAAGGCAGCAAGGGAGTTAAAAACGATTTCTGGATAAAACATTGCATTGCTAAAACTTACACATCCCTTCTAATACCATAACTACCTCTACAAGAGGCAAGGTTATTCAAACCTATACTCAACCCTGCCAAAAGCATAGTTATTCAAGTCAATTATGAGGTATCATATTGAAAGGCTTGGTTATGTAAAGCATTTCATTCATTCTCTTTTAGTCTCAGAAGTGCAATTAATAAAATGGAAAATTCAACACATTGTCCCAAAAGACAGTGCTACCCAAAGCTTAATTGCCTGTAATACAATATAGTGTAAAAATTCACTTCTTGAAGTTACAGTAACACTGGCGAGTTAAGGTCTGGAAAGACACTGGCAGTTTGGAAAATTTAACAAACTTGAAGTCACTTGAAGTTTTATCTTTATGCTAAACATAAAGTTTTACGTGTAAAACATCAATTCTATGAACTGTAAGAGTATATCTCTGTACCATTTTATTGTTGTCATAACTTTGAAATTGGGATATTCTTCAACTTCAAACAGTAAAAAAGAGTTTCCAGACTGTCAGTGTTTCTCCAAATTTCCAGCATTCAAGTTTTCCTATACACATGATAAAACCTGCTATCCTGGGTAACATCAGTACATAGAGTCACAAATTGTAATAATGAAGAAGCATCAATGGCATAAATACAATTATTAAATAATGGCTGAGAGCATGCAACATTTACAAATGGCTACACAACAAGCCCAATAAAAATAGGTTACAAAAATTCATTTTCAATATCTAAAGCATGACGGTACTCTCCATACACCTGTGAGCATTTTAAAATCAATTTAAATAATTTTCATGTTATTTACAATGAGATATTGGTATTAGAAATATACGTGAGAACATCTATTATACATTGTGCTTACAATGGTGTGCTTTGGCATGTACTAAAAAAACCAGAGTGTCTTGACACTTTTTTTGTACAACCCTACAAAATGTTGGAAAATACCACAATTCAAATCATTCAGATGTTTTCTGTAAGTTTCAAAATGGAATGATGAGCCTAAACAAGGTTGAAGTTATACATGTGGCAACTCCAGCACAGAGGCTTTGTTATAGGGGTGCTTTAAGATATTAGATCTATAATTTTCCTCCTTCAAGCCTTCTTCTCCAGATACATAAATGGTCTTCGTGTTAAGCAAGGGCACCATCCTCTTTTCAGTTTGCACTGACTTTCATTCTCACCCATACCAACTTGTTCTGTGTCAGTATGGAAGCAAGCGTCAGCTAAAAAGGATGGTGCCCACACAATATCAATCTGCAATTGTTGGCAGAAACAATATTAAGGACATAACAGTGAAACGAGCACAGTCAAGGATTGTTTTTGTGGAATATTTGATGGTTATATCTGTGATGGGAAGTAGTTACCTAGTTCATTTTTGGCAGCAGCAGTACTTTTGATTTCCCCATATATTTTTTTCTAGAACTGTAAAAACAGTCATGTTTAATAGGAATGATACTTTTTTTATGCTAACAACTTACTACTATGGTTTCACACTCACCAGTTAGTAAAACCTTCTATATATGTAATGCTTGCACATAGAATTATGCCTTGGCTGATGGCAGTTTTGCAAACTTGGCCATTTCTTTTCTTCTTGACTTGAGGTTATTACTTGCATACAATGTTGGTTGTATGTTACATGTACATTTCAGCAATGGAAATAATACGATATATATCATAGCACAACCCAAACTGTTTCCACAAACTGTTCTATAACATTATAAACAAAGACATGTCAGGTCATTCTTATTGTACTTAGTATTCTTACCAAAGCTTTTCAACAATAGCATCAATCTGTATATGCTTACCTATATTTTTTGTTTAATTGTTTATGTATAATGAATGGGAGGCTCTCAGAGCCCATACCCTGCCTCTATGTGTGCAGGAGTTATTAGTTCTTTTGTGATTCCAGTTTCCACTGCTGGTAAAATGCACCATTTTTTTCTTCTTCTTCATTAGATTCTTTACATACAGAATTCAGTTGACTGCACATCACCAAGCCTTTACTGCACTTCCATAACACATCTCCTGGGCCACAACTTCCCTTCATCCTTTCTTTAGCATATCTACCTGTTACATTCATCATTTCATTCTGTAAAGTTGCAGCATATTCTTAAAAGCTGTGGCCAAAAAGACCTCTGCTTCAATTTCCTTCATTCTCTGTTACCTATCCTAAGTTACCCCTATTTGTAAGTACACCAAATAGTCTTGTTCATCAGTCCTCCAGTTTTAACATGTAACTTTGACACAGATACTGAATACCTATTGCCATTGAATTTGGTATCTTCGATTTAAGCTGAGAAGGGTTGGTCAGGATATCTTTTTACTGAAAGAGGATGCTTCATGGATGTTGAAAGGGGGAAGAAATTTTGTGCTCTCAAATGGAACAGCCCTTATTTTTTACATATGGTACTAATGATGGCAAAAATCATGTATTACCTATGCATTGTTGTTTGCTGAGGTCACAGTTAAAACAGGGGAAAGAGGACTGTAAACAAAGGACTATTCCTTTTAAAATAACTTTCACAAAGGGGCTTCAATCGTTTCCTAAAAACCATTGGGTAAAACCACTGTCCTTTCTTCCTCCGCGCTTACAACTTTACCTGCCTACATCGTTCTCTACCTATCTATGTGTCGGCTACGTCTCTGGTCAGTGTGGTGATCACCAGGCTGCCCGACGTCGTCTCCTTGACCTTCCGCGCCTCGCTAAGACGAGGCTTCCTGTCGGCTGAAGGCTTTAGTGGAGCCTGGCTTGACCCAGGAAAGGCCTGAGGTCTGGGCATTCTTTGTCTCGCTCTCAGATCGCTTCTGTGGAATAGAGATAGCAGAAAAACGAAGGAAAAGATGGTTAGGAAAGTATTAGATCTTGAGTCTTAAGATATATCCCATGTCAGTTGGCGATTAGAGAATTTGATCGAACCGGTATCTTCCTTGAGTGATGTGAATTATGGTTACGTATGGTTAAGACTAGTCAGCCGCATGTTACATTCAATGTTTAATGTTGCTCTTGTGAAGAGAAGCTGGAAGTGGGAAGGAAAGGGTGCCTGCATGCAGTTTATATTTAAATCACTAGGTGGCACCCGTTCACAGTGGTACATAGCCATGTGGAAGTGCCAGTTTGCTGTTGCAGCACTTGACTACTGCTTGTTGCGCACCTTCCCAACACCACTTCTGCAATGTACAATGAAATGCTGCAAGAGTAAGCATGCATGTTATGTTATGTAGAGCTAACTACTTCATACTGCCGTTACACCATGCACAACGTGCACCATGCAGTGTTACAGGCAAAGACAAATTATTGGCAGTCATCGGGTCAATCTCACAAAAACCAAGGGTCATCTGGCAAGTTTCAGGTCCTACTGAAAACAGTTACACAATGCTCTCAAACCATCTCACAACAGACAGAATTGGACATCCAATGCTCTGACTTAACAGCACCATACATAAAACTCTATTCGCGAGTTTTTTTCATTGTGCTGTCACAATCGAGAGCACTGGAAGCTGAATTTAGTCCATTGTAGACATTTTTTTAGATCATGGTGTAAAAGGTCTACTGGGGAAGCTCTAGTGTGCATGTTCAACTTTGTGCATGCTGTAAATATCATCTCCACACCACAATGCATGACCAGAAATGATATCAGAACAGAAGGGAATTTGATAGGAGGAGGGAGTGATCTGGAAGGGAGGAAGGTTCAGCTTCTCATCCTATTGTACTGTTAATTTGGAAATTTTTACATTATTTTCATGCAGCTATGTTTTCACTTATCACACTGCAACTGTTTGCATTGCCTTCTGTTGTCTTGGTACCATTTTTTCAGCAGCAAACCCACAGTGCTACAAAAAACTTAAATGGTTTTATAGTAATAAATCTTCTGGATACAACTGCCTAACATCAATCGACATTTCAATTTTTACACAGAAAGATGACTGGACATCTATTAGACTTGGACAGGGAAAGGTTGATTTTTTTATTTGATTGGCCACAGGTTTGCATCAGCACATCACTTTAGAAGCAAAGAAACTGTCAAGTGGCCAAAGTCAAAGCACCTTTCCCTAAATGTGTGTTAACCTAGTACCTGGAATAAAGTGTGAATCAAAAGCTGGTGTGAAGTCCGTAAAAACAATGCCAGGACTCATGGCTTCTATGCGGCCTTGTTACGAAGACATGACTGGTACTCAATGATTTGTCCTTGTGTGTTGTTTACTCATACATGTACAACGGAGCCAAGTTTACCCTTGGCTTTTGGTTTCTCTGCTGCTGACTCCGGGCGGGGAGTCGTCCGTGTCCGGCACTGAATTAAGGTTCTTGAAGGAACAGGAAGGCACCCATCAGAACCGTACAACAACTACGCAGACACTGCAGCTGCCACAAGCTAAAGCTTCACTTAGTATTACTATTTTGTGTTGGTTGAATGTTATTGTGAAAACTGCCCAAAAAGATCACTTAGGGGACCCAAAACTGCCAAATGATAAAGGAAACCACTCAGGGGGACTACTAAAGTCTAGTCTATGTGGACAAGTGGTCCACTATAGACAAGAATTCTAATGCTTGTGTCAATTTGAAAAAAATTCCATGGGACCACATGAACTGTGGTGACATTGGTCAGGTGGTTCTTACTGTACAAAGAGGTGGTCACTTGTACAGGTTTGACTGTACTTGAAGTTGAAGCTATCAAGTTTTTGAATTCAAGCATGAAAGCTTGTTTGACTGTACTTGAAGTTGAAGTTTTTGAATTCCAGCATGAAAGCTTGTGAAAGTCTTAATCATTACAGAGGCAATGGGAAAAGAGTAAGTTGATGGATCAGTTGGAAATTCAGTGTGTCAGGTATTCTTTAAGTCTTGCATGTGGTAAGTTTCAACTTGGTTTGTCTTTAGCTTGGTGGCAGCGGCAGCAGGATTCTACATCACAATCTTTACCATTCCTTACAGACATGCAGAGACAGAGACTGTAGGAGGGAGGCAGTGCAGGGATATAACACTCACAACATGCAGAAAACACTGGGCACTTTAAACATGGAGAGGCACACGTCAATGAAGGTTAGGCTTCATTGGAGAGGCACAGCAAATTTGGAACCTCTAGTCAAGTTTAACCCTTGTATGTCACACAAGGTATCATAAAAATTTACTTGTCACTCGAATATCATGGTTTATTCTTGAAAACACTTTTTAAACAAAAATGTAACAGAGATATTTGCCTTTGATAGAATCAAAGTCAACTAGTTCCCCCAATTCTTGGTGCCCCTCCAAATTCAAAGTGACCAGTGGTAGAAGCTATATGTGTACCTACCATTCCTGCAAGTTTGATTGACTACAAGCTCCTCCAAGGAATGCACCGTTATAACACTAAAACTGTCCAATGACTTGGCTATAGCATTCTATACTGAATGAAAGTCTTATTTCCTCACAACAGGCTTGTCAGAGGTAATGCCTTGATATGGCTATTTTTACAGTTATATAGTGCATCATTGTTTTTACTTAGCACTCTGCGATAGCTGGGAATGAAAAGGTAAGTTGTTATGAATTATCTACATGCATTTTACACAAGATTAGGTTGTCACCTTTGGACTCAGGACTTGTTTCTTTGCATCCTCATGTACAGAAGGGTCCCAAGTAGTAAATCTGCAATGACATAACACAAGGAAAAACACTTTAAAAAATCATTTTTTCGAGAACAAGTGTGCTATGACTAGAGTCTAGACAACAAAAAAGGCAGTGGAAATGCATGTATATGTAGATTGTAATTCTGCAATAAGCCATTGGCACTTATTCTATTCAAGAAGTCTTACTACAAACATAGAGCTGCATGCATTGTGCATGTACATCATCAGAGCAAAAAAAGTGCAATAATGTAGTTGCAGAGATCTTTGTGTAGCTGTAGCATAACAACACTCTTGCAGTTCCCACACTAACAGACAGATGGCAGAATTACAAAACTACTGACATACTTGATATCAATGAAAAACAACAAGTTTCAATGAAAAGATTAGCTGGAACCAATCCTTACCTGATTGCATGTGGGTCGTCTGTTGTAGGCGGATCGTAAAGGTGCTCGTTACACCTGCGGATTGTCTCTGTGACTTTTCTCCTAAACACGTCCAGCTCTTTGTCATACCTACAGAATCCACAGAAAAGTGTTACATGTACTGCATCTAATTGACTGTCAGTTAAAATGACAATGATGTATTACAATGATGACCAATGATTAATCAGTTAATGATCAATCATATTCAGTTAGAGATGAAAATACATGTGTATGTTGTGCACTGATAAAGCAGAATGTACCATAACAATGATGCTTAAATCATATCCTGTTGCTTGAGTAATAGCTATTTGGGATATCTAATTACCTAGATATCTAACCTTCATCGCCGTATGATGCTTTAACATTTTGTGATCCCTCTTATAATATCCATCATTTATTCTATGGATCAGATGGTATACTAATGCATCACTTTGAAATCTAATAATTGTTCAAACATTTTGTTACCAAAAAAATATGTTCACTGCTGACAAAGACAGAAGTGTTATAATTTCCACAAAAATGTCTCAAACGCTTAACCCTTATCCTGCTGCCTAACCCTACAACCTACACATTATCTGATATCAAAATGCTACCTTAGCATGGAGAAGGTTAAAAACATTGTGCTGTAACTACAAAGGAGATTGCTGAGATACTCACAGCACAGCAGCCTCTGGGTTGAGTGGATTTTTCGTGTCTATCTTGTAGAAAATTCTTCTTACATACAGCAGCACTTGCCAGATGTGATTGACATTCCGCCTACAGTGAAGTGGGGCAAACAATTTTGTTAACGTCAGTCTTTCACAACCAGGCATGTCTGAAGGGGGTAGTATGTAAATAATCAAAGCTATGGGTTAAACCTGGATAGACTAAATTAGATAAACCAGACTATGTGTCCTAGCTATGGACAGGAAGGAAGAAACAAGTTTGAACAGGATTCCTTTAAAATTCTACAGACACATTAAGCATGATGTGACTAGACAGCAGGGCTATCTCCAGAACCTTAAAACTTCACCATCTGTCTATAAAATCAGAAATTCATGACATAAAAATCATTGATAAAAATGTACTTTACTCAGCTTAAAATGATAGATTTAACAACCAAAAGGTAGGCTCCAAAACAATTGAGTGGAACAGAAAAATTTCAATCTGCACGGAGACAGCCCTGGTAGACACATTCTTCGGCCCAGTACATTTCCTGCTATGGCTTCACATGTTAACTTGAAAAGATTACAAAATCATCATTTTAAGTGGATTATGACCACATACTTGAACCTTTTGACAGACTTTCAGTCTACTAAATTTTTACCAAGAATAACATTAAAAAAAGCCTTTTTGTAATGACAGAAAGATAATTGATGCCCCCCACAGTGTGTGTGTGTACATGTGTGTGTGTATGTAAGTGTGTGTGTGTGTGTGTCGAGAACTCTAAGTGACATTTGTTACCAGCATTTTAGAATGATTAGAATGCCTTCCACCCAAGAAGCTACCATCTTGACCCATACATTCAGTGAAAATTCATAATACCTTAACTGTGCCCTTACCTCCATTTTGTGAAGCCCCTCTTGACATCTAACTCTCCTGTCTCTATGTCCACCACAGGGTGGAAGATGGGAGGATCAAATATCACCCTCTGTCAGAGACAAACACATTCTCATTAGTACTAATGGACATTATGGTAAGTGTCTGTGGTATGGTACTGCACTTGAAATGTATATCTCCAGGGTTGAAGATTACAGATTCAATGTGCACATGTGAGTAGGAAAAATCAATGTCACTACAGCATCACCAGCAAATATCTATATCTTCCAATGCCAATATCATCTTTCATAATGGATTGTAGTGTCCTAAAAGTTTAAATCAAGTTTAAGTCATAAATCAGCCATTTGGCTTCCAGGAGGTGTTGTTTTTGTTATAAACAAAATGAATCAATCGTCCTATAATCAAGTAGTACGAAAGTGACATGATATTCATTCTGCACAAATCCTGAGCATGACACATTTGTATTGTGATTAATATTTGCTACATTTTAAACTATAGTATAAAGGAGTAACATGATAACCTTGTAGGCCTCTCCCCTCCTAGTGCACTTTTTAAATATTTTCTTTACTTCATTGTTATTATTCATATATGCAAACAAACAAACAAAAATACAAGTGGGAACAGCTTCTGATACTTACAGGACAGTCCCCGTCTGGGTAGTTGTCTGGTACGATGACATAGAACTTGAACACTCCCTCTTGGAACAGACCTTGTCTCACAAACACCACACCAAACCAGACTAGGGAGAAGGAAAAAATATGAACAAAGTTCACCAAGAGGACACTCAGCAGTCAGGAAAAATCTAACAACTTGTAAAATTGATCAATAAAGATTCCCTACAAGCAACAAAGACACTGGCAATTTCGAAAATGAATTTTTTATAAAGACAAAAGCTGGCTATATAAATCTATATACCGTACAACTGCATGTGTTTTATATTGGGAATACATCAAGGTATATCTTACTTATAATGAGGTGACCCATCATGAGGTGACCCATAAATTTCTGACCCTTATTCTAAGGACATTGGGATGTTCCACATTACAGAATCTGACCTGTGGACAAAATCACTTTGACCCTCAGAACCTATTTGACATCCCCAGTTTCATTAAACAGATATCTACCACCAGGGCTGCCTATTGGGTACCACCACGATATACTGCAAAAACTTTTAGGTACAGGACTAAAGTACTGAATGTCAATGTATCAGACCTAAACCTCTGTACCTGAACCTCAGTACACTTACAATGTAGGTACTTACAAATGCCTTGTCATCCTGTTTCTCATATAACTAAAGCACAAAATTGCAGAAGGAATCAAACAATTTCCACATGTTGAGGTTGACCCTTGGTAACATTACAACCTGCATGACCAAGGGCAAGGACATTCCATGTACAAGATCATTCATCATCAGAAGAACTTCCAAGCTCCACTGTGCTTTTGTTATACTTGATCATAATTATACAAGTTCTCTGCATTTAATAGAGACAGAGAAGGTCCGTACATGTTGCCTACAATAAAACCAGTACCAATAGTATTGGAGGCCAAGAAGGAAAAGAACTATCTTCACAATGAATTACTGCCTTGTTAGCCAAACCTGCAGATCTACAAATGTATATACTGTAAATCTTTAAACTTTCATGGTGGCTTTAATTTTACAATTTTCATGGTGACTTCTGCACAACAAAGGTAAATATGTCTCCCATGTATGACTATTGTACTACAGAACTGTTTCAACCTGAAATTCACAACATTGCAAACACGTTTTTCCTCTAACAGCGATTAAAACCACTGTGAAAGAAATGAATTTACATATGCTCCATGGTTGTACCCATTCTGCATGAACAAGTATGCTGTATACAACACAGTCAGCCTTCCCTGGGCATGAAGTAAACTGTCCTGCCTGACTGACTACATAGGGACTGCCCTAACCTACCTTTTGTACACCACTGACAAGACTAACAAGCATTAATCAGTATGGGAATGTTACTCTCCAAGCAGAGGTTTGGCTCATGCTGTTATTGACATTTTTTTAGGCACTTTTGTCTGGCTTTTTATTTTGTCTAGCCGATGGACATGAAGGGAGAAAATAAAAGCCTGACAATAACACCTATTAAAAAACACATTAAAAACAGCCACAGTCGAACCTCTGCTTGGATAGTACAGGAACGCAGTGTCAGAAATAAGGCTCACTTTGGCCATTACCAATAGTGAATGTATCTTTCATCATTTCATTTGTGTACAAAATTCAAAGAATTTCCCTTGTTTCTATGTCTACCAAATCATTTCATCAGGCGGGACAAAGGAGTGGACTGACATAAGGTATGTGTTCCACTCCTAATTTTGTAGCCATAGGAAAATAAAAATAGTACTGTACTTTCAACAGTCAGTTTTGATTTTGCTTCATGTGGTGTTGAAAAAGCAATAAAAGAATATATTTTCATGTCGTTATGTCTTGTGTTCAATAGACAGGTTGTTTAAGTTGATTTATAACCTTATTTGATTACTTCTAAGTTTGTATGCCAGCTACACGTCACTTTGTTATTTGATTCCTTGTTGTTTTATTTCATGTCGTTATCATTATCTCTTGACTTTGTTATTTAGCGTTTTGTAGTCCTGTATGTGTGTCCTTATTTTGTTTATGTACATGAGGAGAAGACCTCGATAAGCAGGGTCTGCTTTCCGTCTCATCCTCTTTAAAGAAATGTGAATAAAAAAAATAAAAAAATAAAATAAAAGAATCAATCAATCAATGTTAAAACTATTCACTGTTAGTCAAAGACAAAAAGTTGGTGCTCAAAAATTTTCCCCAAGAACTATCATATGATATAGTGTTGCCACCAAGTACAGAAGGGGCAGTCTCATTAGATAGCTTTAAATAATGCTCACAGATACATGATCTGCAAAGGTTAGGTGTAACAGGTCGTTAAGACTTAAGGCTATAGAGATATAGATATTCCTTTTGAATACTTACAGAGTGGTGACTTGGCAGATGGGATGACATAAATCCCCGGTATTCTCTGTCTCTGCAACAAATTACTGAAAAGGAGAAGAGGAAAAATTTCATTCATTGTTCTGACTAGATAAGTGGATACTGTACCAACCAAAAAATCTGCTTGGAGATAATTACCTGTCCTTTGTGAAGTTTGCAACAGTCCCATAAAGTTGTCATCAATTTTAGGCCAAACGTCTTTACTTGCCTCTTGATATGCAAAATTTCACTTAACAGTCTTTTAGTTCGTATTAGTGTTACTTAGTTTACTTTGAAGAAGCCAGTGTTAGAAACAATGGTTATGAAGGACTTACTATTCTGCCATAAGTGAGTATTCCAAGAAGAAGGGTCCGTATGACTGGGGGATGCCATTGGGAGATGAGTCCTGGGTGGACCTTCTGTCCGAAGCCCTGGGGGTGGTGTCTGAGGCCCCTGCCCCTGGGGGGACGGGAGGAAGCTGTTTCCTGCCCACAGCACTTCTCACTGCTCCCCCTCCCGATGATCCCTGTACAGGAATACAAAAACTTGTGTTATTATTTCCATGAAAAATGGAGATATTGTTTTGGGTGTGTCTGTGTGTGTTTCTGGATTTTTGCAGTCGGTTTAACTCAAGAACCAAAACAAAAAGTGAAATTTGGGCTCCTAGTGTGTGACCTTGGTATTGCAGCAGAATTTTCGTTTTTGAATCTTTTGACATGGATGTTCTATAGTCTTGATTTTTTTTGTGGCAGGTAGCTTGTGATGTATGGAAAAAGTGGTGCATGTTTGGGCCCCTAGCAGCTTGCTCAGGAACTGCAGGGACATTTTTCAACTTTAAAAGACAATAATTCTCAACATTTATATAACATAAACCTTAGCTTCTTGGAGAAGGTAACAAATTTGGCCAACTGCCTACAGTACAGACAAGTTATGTACAACAACCCTTTGGGTCAGACATTATTGTTCAGTAAGTCAGGAAGGAAGGAAGCACAGTAAGACAGGCCAGATATGAAACACAGAAACTACACAGACTCCGACAGTAGCATGGGGTAGCCAGATAACTGTCCCAAAAGTGAAAGGTTGACTTACTCCATTCCTGCGAAGTTTATGTTTTTGGTGCTGTTTGGATGTGTGTGCGTGTGTGTGTATGTGTGTGTGTGTGTGTGTGTGTGTGTGTGTGTGTCCGGTGTGTGTGTGTTTGTGTGTCTGTGTGCGTGTGCATGTTTGCGTGTGTGTGCGTATTTGTATGGGTATGTGCATGTGTGTGTGTGTGTGTGTGTGTGCGTGCGTGTTGTGCGTGCATGTGTGTGTGTGTGTGTGTGTGTATTTGAACCATACTAGCTGTTTGTTAGTTACTAATATTGACGTTGTACAGTGGTGAAGACTATAGACCATATACCACTTTC